>NC_066621.1:139761816-139998839 GCF_025201925.1 Gopherus flavomarginatus
CTCCACTCTCTATGGCCAATGGGGTGAGGCCTGGGCAATGCCCCAACCAACCCCCACTGCCAAACAGGGAGAAGGAGAGGATCAGCTCTGAGGAAAGCTGCCCTCCTATGCTGCCTTGAGCTCTTCATTACCTGCACAAGTTCCAGGCCTGGACTTCTTTCCCAGGATGATCCTTCTCCTCTGTCACATTCTCTTTCTCTCTTCTGTCCCCATGTCCTCTTATCCCCCCCACTTCTCCTCCCCTGCAGACTGTGAAGTGAGGGACTGATCGCAGGCAAGCCACAGCTACTGTCAGTGGGGTTTGGGGTGGTGAATGTAGCACCCAGGCCACAGGTGGTGTGTTGTGCTCAAACTGCCCCATGGGGACTTTGCTGGCTCACTCCAGGTAGTGCAGTGGTTCTCAACCAGCAGTACATGTACCTGGGGGTACATGGAGGTCTTCCAGGAGGTACATCAACTCATCTAGATAGTTACCTAGTTTTACAACAGGCTACATAAAAAGCACTAGTGAAGTCAGTCCAAGCTAAAATTCCATACAGACAAAATGAGCCCTTAAGCATTTTCAGTAAGAGTGTTCTGGGACACTTAAGTGATTTTGTAAGCAAGCACTTTAAGTGAGGTGTAACTTGGGGTAGGCAAGACAAAAATCAGACTGCTGAAAGGGGTCCAAGCAGTCTGCAAATGTTGTGAACCACTGACGTAGACCATGTTCACCTAGCCCAGCAGAGTCCTCACGGGGCAGTTAGAGCATGGCACGCCCCCTGTACCTTGGGTGAAGAATTTAACAGAATTTGCATCCCAAGACCGCATTAGCTTTTTAACGGCCATATCACATTGGCGGCTCATAGTCATCCTGTGATCAACCAACACTGAGGTCCTTCTCCTCCTCTGTTACTTCCAACTGATGTGTCCCCAATTTATAACTAAAATTCTTGTTATTAATCTCTAAATGCATGACCTTGCACTTTTCACTATTAAATTTCATTCTATTACTATTATTCCAGTTTACAAGGTTATCCAGATCTTCCTGCATGACATCCCAGTCCTTCTTGGTGTTAGAAACACCTCCCAGCTTTGTGTCATCTGCAAACTTTATTAGCACATTCTCACTTTTTGTGCCAAGGTCAGTAATAAAAAGATTAAATAAGACTGGTCACAAAACCGATCCCTGAGGATCTCCACTAGTAACCTCCTTCGAGCCTGACAGTTCACCTTTCAGTATGACCCATTGTAGTCTCCCCTTTAACCAGCTCCTTATCCATCTATTTTCTTATTGATCCCCATCTGTGTCTTACTGAAATTGAGGTAAATTAGATCCACTGCATTTCCTTTGTCTAAAAAATCTGTTACCTTCTCAAAGAAGGAGGTCAGGTTGGTTTGACATGATCTACCTTTTGTAAAACCATGTTGTATTTTGTCCTAGTTACCATTGACCTCAATGTCCTTAACTACTTTCTCCTTCAAAATTTTTTTCCAAGACCTTGCATACTACGGATGTCAAACTAATAGGCCTATAGTTACTCGGATCACTTTTTTTCCCCCTTTTCTCAAAAATAGGAACTATGTTAGCAATTCTCCAGTCATACAGTACAACCCCAGAGTTTGATTCATTACAAATTCTTGCTAATGGGCTTGCAATTTCATGTGCCAGTTCCTTTAATATTCTTGGATGAAGATTATCTGAGCTCCCGATTTAGTCCCATTAAGATGTTCAAGTTTGGCTTCTACCTCGGATGTGGTAATATCTACCTCCATATCCTCATTCCCATTTGTCATCCTACCATTAACCCTAAGCTTCTCATTACCCTCATTGAAGACTGAGGCAAAGTATTTGTTTAGATATTGGGTCATGCGTAGATTATCCTTAACCTCCACTCCATCCTTAGTGTTTAGCGGTCCCACTTCTTCCTTTGTTTTCTGAGCTGATTATTTTGGCTAAATTGTCCATAGCAGTAGCACATGATGCTGATCACCATTAAATCACTGCTTTTACTTCTCTCTCTAGAAGAAGCTTACAAACCACATTTAACGCTGACACTACGGAACTGGAAAATGTCCTGACTGATGTGACAATGAGCTTCAGAAAGGATGTTTTAGATAAATTAGAACAAAAAACGCAGGTAAGAAGAATTCGGAATGTTTGTGGGACTTGATCTGAACCTGGTAGTTCAGGATTTATTGCCATTTCCCCAATGCACATCCCATTTTCCATGGATAGGAGATTGTGGTCATTTCAAAATGTGGCATGTCTAGTTTTGGTACTAAACCTCTCCAACCCCAAGTCAGATTTCTAGGGTTTAAGGCTTTTTGTTACAAACATTGATGCATTGGTTAAGCCACAGGAACAAAACAAAAAAAGTATATTTGATGGCCTCTTGGCATATATTCTAAAACAGCTTGGATGAATTTCATCCCTGGTGAAACCCCCCAGTGAAGGCAGTGAGATTTACGCCAGAGATGAATTTGGCTGTTTGGTTAAAAAATAGCCTTCTAGAGGTTTTGTTTAGCCTGATTTATTCACAACAAGTCAGCCATCATGATCCATTACCAACTTCTATCTAAAGGCATATCACAGCATAGTGACAATGAAATGAGTTTATTCTGCCTTGGGGCTCTGTTCAAGTATGTTGTTGTAGCAAAACCAAAAAGCTCTTTCACCACTGGAGGGGCAAAGTCCTTCTGTCAGCACTACAGTGGAGATCTGGGATAAGAGGGTGAAATGACATGTTATTTCTGTTGCAGTAGGGCTTTTCCAGATGCTTTGCTAGGGATTTCTACAGCCTGCATGCTATGTGCACACTGGCTACAGGCGATCTCCCCCAAGAAGGCATAATGTGGCTGAATCAGAAAGAGGATAGTGCAGTGATATACCACAGATGGTTTATGGATTGAACATGGACCTGGAAGGGGAGTACAGGGATATAAGGGGCAGGAGGGAGCAGAGTTGTGTGAGGGAAATATGAGGAAAGTTTGAGACTTGTGCTCCACATTGATGAATTACCTATAGTTTGTCAGATAGGAGTTTTGCTCTGTAAGTTACAGAGAATAAACTAGGAAACAGTGGTGCAAAGATACATCATGGCAAACAAATGGAAGCATTTGGGCATAGCCCAGCTCCAACATGACCCAATGCTCACTAGAGTCAGTAAGAGTCTTTCCATTGGCTTCAGTAAGCTTTGGATCAGGCCTGTCACACATAGGCAGGGGTGGGGCAGAGCCAAGAGCCCCAGCAAAGGAGAAGCCGACATGTTTTAAAGATAGAATTGGAAAGGCATGGACTTGGTGAGGCAGAGAGAGATGGGAATACTTTTCCAGATGGCAGGGCATGCAAAGGAAGGGATTTTTGGACCAACTGGAGGAAGGCTCAGTTAGGAGTTAGATGGTCAGGAGCTTAGAGAGACGTACAAAGAAGCAGACTGAAAGCCAAGTGTGGGCATGTCCCAAGAGAATCTTCAGAAGGAGGACAATTGAGCTTGAACCTCAAGTGAATACCCACTGGGAGCAAGTGGAGGCATTTAAGCTATGGCAGAGCTTCTCTTGGTACGACTGCACGTAGGCAGCATAATTCTGGAGATGCTAGTGCCTGGAGAGAGAGGAGCAGGGCATGGATAAGGATTTCAGCAGAGATGTACCCTGGGTGGTGATGTGAAGGAGTTCATGAGCAGGCTGGGTCACTACTGGTTTAACCTCTACCATGAACAGGTGGAGTGTCTATCTGGGAACTTTTCCCACAGCCAGATCCACTGCATCCAGATCAGAGTGACAAGGAGAGGAGGATTCAGCATGAGATCCACAGACACTGGGGACAGCCTCCCTAAAAAGGAGGGATTTGCCCTAGCACTTTTGGTTTATTTCTGGAAAAGAGAGTTGAGTAAGGCGGTGGTTAGTTTCTGAGCTAGCTTCCAACAGGTTTGCTTCTGAATGAAGAGTCACATCCTCAGCTGGTGTAACTCTGCGTAGCTCAGCTGAAGGCAAGGGAGCTACGGCGACTGACACCAGCTGAACCTTGTACAATATATCAAGAAACAGCCTGACCACAAGTATCATTGTGTTCCAACAGTGCTCTGTGAGTTGCTCTTACATTCTACTTCGGGTTTCTATGATTAACATTTCAATTTCTCTCCTTGCCCATAAGATTTGCCAGCTGATGCAAAAGGGTTTTATTTATCTAAAGAAAGAGACTCAGGGGATTACACAACCAAAATGCAGGAAAAAACACAGCATCTGCACTTAATCCCCTTAATCAAACAAAGCATATACTGTAAGTGACAACCTGCTCACCATGATGTTTACTACTGCTTTAGCACTGATCTCCCAGGATAGCTGTACTTCAGATATCAGAGGGTAGCCGTGTTAGTCTGGATCTGTAAAAGCAGCAAAGAATCCTGTGGCACCTTATAGACTAACAGAGGTTTTGGAGCATGAGCTTTCGTGGGTGAATACCCACTTCCTCAGATGCATGTCATGCAGACATGCATCTGAGGAAGTGGGTATTCACCCACGAAAGCTCATGCTCCAAAACCTCTGTTAGTCTATAAGGTGCCACAGGATTCTTTGCTGCTGTACTTCAGAGTTAGACCATGACTACACTGGCGCTTTACAGCGCTGCAACTTTCGTGCTCAGGGTGTGAAAAAACATCCCCCTGAGCGCTGTAAAGCCTCAGTGTAAATAGTGCCTCAGTGCTGGGAGCGCGGCTCCCAGCGCTGCAAGCTACACCAGTACAGGATGTGGCGTATGTGCAGCTCTGGGAGAGCTCTCCCAGCGCTGGCGCTGTGACCACACTCGAAACTTCAAAGCGCTGCCTTGGCAGCGCTTTGAAGTGCAAGTGTAGCCATACCCTTAGACCTGCTCCAGCTACACACTGTCTTTCTCTGAACCGTGGTCATGTCTAACTTCGGACCCACTCCTGCATTCGTTGTGTGCCCAAAACCCCAGCAGAATTCCGTAAGAGTTTTGGGTGTGCAGTGAAAGCAGGAGTGGCCTCAACGTTACTGGCTCTGGGTAATATTCTCAAATGAGCCTAAGGGACTTAGAAACATGAGTAATGTTTTCAAAAGTAAAAGGCACTCAGGAGCTTGAGCCTCACTGAAATTCAGTGGGACTTACAGTCTAAGGTAAAGGTACTTGGGCACCTAGTCAGATTTTCGAAAGCACCTACACACTTAGCACGTGTTGAAATCAATGGGAGTTTGGCACTTAGGTACATAGTGTGATCTTCAAAAGCATCTATCTGCATGTTAGGTACCTAAATCTCTTTAGTTATCTGGCCCTTAATACCTAAGATATTTCTGAACGAGTTAGTCTCTGTCTTCCTGTATGCTGTGTACAATGCCCAAAGCACAGAGTTTGCTCAGTAGTTTGGAAGATGTTATTATAACGCTGGCAAATTGGTCATTTTCCAGCCACTCTTTAAGAAAATTCTGACCAGCGCGTGGATGTTAAATAGTGAAATACTGGACTCAATAATGTCAACAACTGTACAATTTTGCCAGCACCTAAAACATTTAGAGCAGCCTGTTGACAAGGTATGTATCTTTTTCCTATGCATTGCAATTGGCATGAGGTTACAGCAGTATAGGTGGTGATCTTATTTCCAGACTAGGAGCTGACCCTGCAGAGGTCACTCCCTTCCCTTCAGGGCAGCTACTGATATAACTAACAATTGCTTAAATGAAAGTTTGCAAGGTATGTCCCTTACTTTTTCATGGAAATAACCTTTTAGCACTTCCTTTCTACAACTGAAATAGAGGAATTGATCTCAAAGAGGAACCAAAAACATTGGTTAGTCTTACTGTTCAATTGCAACACCCTGGCTACCCGTACTGTTGCACGTTGTTCCTCCATCGGTTTGCTGCAATGCCGCAGCACTCTGGGAAGTCCAGCGACTTGAGGGAAGCAAATGTCTTCCCGTCCACCAAGACCTTAACAACATCCCCTACCTCCACTTGAAGTCATGCGAGTCCTTTTGGACCCACGTGCTTAACTTTTAATAGCGTGACTTCAACTTTGATGAAGCTTGGAAAGCTGAATGAAGTTCACAAGAAGTCACAAATACCTTGTGAAAGATCCAATGTAGGAGACCCTTGGCTTCAGTCTTTCAGGAAGCTCATGGGCAACCCTAAGCTGCATCCATGCAAACTATGGCAGATGTTTATACTTGTTGCACAAATGGAAACCAAAAAAACAAAAAAAAACCCCACACCTCTCCAGTGTGCGCCTGTGGTCACGCAGAACAGATCATGGAACATAGAATGACTCAATGCTCAATTCACAAATACAAAGGAGGCATCACAGTGATATACTCTACTACTCCCAACGCAATTATCTGCCTTAACCACCTAAATGTAGAATTATAGTTGTTGCTTTACTCTATATCTGCCATACAAAGAAGATTGCAGTCGTTATTTTAACATGCTACCATCATATACGCTCTGCACAGATTTGTACACTTGTGAAATACAAGGATAGGTAACAATAGCTCTAAATTTAAAGTCTGCAGGCAGCATCCAAACCTATTATTAAACAGTCCCACATGTCCTCATTAGTTACTGAAGAACCAAATCACCAACATGTAATCATGGATCAATTTTGGACAGAGACAGTGAGTAATTATACGGCTTCTTTTTGTTCACTATCTTCACTTCACGTCTAGACAGATGGTGGATGGAAGGGAACATAAGCCATCTGTCCTGCTCAGAAGCATCCACGCACTGCACGGAGTGCTCTTCTGAAAAGTGGCATTCAGAACAGAATCCTGGGCTGGCATTTCATGTGTGCTGATTAGCCCAGAGATGCTCAGCCCAGGATTCTCATCAACATCTAACATTGCCAAGGAGTTCCAAGGCTCCTCTGCTCTCTCACCTCATTGCCCTCCATATTTTCTTTTAAAACAAATAAACAGGATTTTCTAGGTGATGCTCACAAGTATGTGGTGAGAGAATACATCATACAGGCTATCAAACCAAGAAAGAGAATGAAGACAGCCAAGCGGGAGGAGGTTGGCAAAAAGATGAAGGAAGAAGCCACTGTCATACGTAACAGCTTCAAAGAGCTGGTATGTAAAACCGTCAAGGCCTTTTTAGCTGCATTACAGAAAATGAAAGGTGGGCTGATTTGAAATCCAACATGAGAAGCAGCTGATCGATTGGCTGTGACTACACTAGGATAGTTTTCCTAAAATCCCCCACTATTGCAATCACTGGTTCCAGCTCAACCAGTACTAGAACTGGTGTAGATAAGGTGTCTGCAGTCACTAGTAGCTTAAGGACCACAGACCTAATTTTCAAAAAGCTCCCAGTGACCTCAAATGAAAATATGGGTCAGGCTCTGCCCCACCGAACCCTGCTCACAACAGGCTTAGGTGGCAGTGATTAAAATGTCAGGGGCTGCCTGAAGCTTGTCTACATTAGCACTACGCCCACCTTTGCAACAACTGATGGAGAGAAACCAGAGGGATCAATGGTGGGATATCTTTAGGAAAACTGTCCTCGTCCAGCGAAGGCCTGGAGAGGCAGAAGCCAGGGCTTTGTGGTGGGAGATATTTCAGGCTTGAGTTACTGCTGACTGCACCCTTTGTAGTTCATTGATACCAATGTTCAAAGCACTTCGATGCCTTTGAATATCCCAGTCTGAGGGAGGTGGGTGCCCAACTGCTATTGAAATTCAAGGGATTTGGGCACCAAACTGCTTTAGATTCTTTTCAAACCTCCCAGCTTTGATCATTAGTGAGCCAAGAGTAGTGCATCTTTGGCAAGCGAGGCAGAGGAAATAGCTGCTTGGGGCAATGCAGACAAATCAGCTTTCCAAGAGGCTGGCATTTGATATCTACCATATTATCATGCGAGGTCCAAGCTAGGGTGACCAGATGTCCCAATTTTATAGGGACAGTCACAATATTTGAGGCTTTTTCTTATATAGGCACCTTATATGCCCCCCACCTCCTGTCCCAATTTTTCACACTTTCTATCCAGTCACCCTAGTCCAGGCATGAATCTACAAATTGTTATTCACATGAGTGTGCCTTACTCATGCACTCAGTCCCCTTGGGCCTACTCACGTGACTGCAGAGTTGGACCCCTCCTGAAATTCCAGTAGGACGGTCTAAGTGGCCTTCATTGCACACAAAAGCTCCCTCCCCACTGTTTCCAGTTCCAAGAGAGGAGCCTGAAAGCAGCTGCTTGCTTTTAAAACTTTTGTGAACCACTGAGATGAACAGTGCCTTAAAAACAGTTGATAATGCAACAGAAAAACAAAAATCTCAGGACCCTGTTCCCCTTCATTTCCCAGACTCACTGTTGGTCCTTTCTATACAACATTGCAATACACCCAAGACATCCTATTACAGTGTAATATCCACTACCATGTGTTATTGTTTCTATAGAGAGTCACACAGGGAGGCTGAACGGCCTATAAGTTAGAGAAAGACTAGGAGTCAGGAGAAGAACAAGGTTCGAGGCTGACTGCCATGGCTTCACTCCACGATCTTGAGCAAGTTGCTTAACTTCTCTGTAAACGTGACTCATCCATGTTGACATTTCTCACTAAAATACAGAGCACAAACTTCACCTCATCTAATTTATTTCTAGGGCTCTAATATGGATTGGCTTAATTCTGCCATTCATTACATTGCAAACATAATTTCTGAGAAGAACGGACACAAAATCAAGGACTATATTGAGGAAATGTGTCAGGCTTATCCAGATGTCAGGTATGTGGAAATTCATATCAGAGGCTCTCTCAATGTAAAGTGCTGTGAACAGGGTGAAGCTCAGGCTTTTTGCCCCCTGAATATTTATATAATTTGCTTCCAGGTTGGTAGCAGCAGAATCAGCTGAACCTTATGGTGCACAGGAGCTATTTCTGATCCCATGCTGTTTTACTGAGTTTTATTTGAAAGCCCTGTGCTAGCCAATTTGCATGGCTCAGCATTGGAGGAAATGGGTTTGGTCTAGGTCTTAAGATGAGCACCCAAAAATGGAGGCCTCCAAGGTCAGTTGCTGCTTTTGAACATTTTAACTGGATTTTTGAAGGGGCCGCATCCCAGCCCCTGCTTTTGCTGGCACAATCCAGTGGTTTAGCATCTAAAAGCTCTCCTTTGTGCCCTCAATTTATTGTGCTTCCAAAATTGCACCTGCAAAATTGGAGGCTGTTTTTAAAAACCCATGTGCGGAATGGCAGCTGCATAAGAAAGGGTATCTTCCTCTCTAAGTGGGCAGGGCCGGCTCCAGGCACCAGCCTAGCAAGCAGGTGCTTGGGGCGGCCAACAGTGAGGGGCAGCACGTCCGGCTCTTCGGCAATGGGTCCCTCACTCCCTTTCGGAGCAAAGGACCAGCTGCAGAATTGTTGCCGAAGACTGAAGCGACAGTGGTAGAGCCGATTGCGATCGCTGCTTTTTTTTATTATTATTATTATTATTTTTGGCGCTGCTTGGGACCGGAGCCGGCTCTGTAAGTGGCAGGGCAAATTCCTCTAAGACCTCCTGTATGGATTACAACCCTACTGAGTCCGAGGCAGAAAATATTTATCCTTCCAGGATTATAGGATAAATAATATCCTAATTTGGCTACTAGATGCCTTGGTGGTTGGCACACTGGAAATATAAATATAACACTGATACAGGGGTTGGATGGAGCCAGGGCTGCAATAATGTGCTCTAATGCTAGTTATTGATTTGATGCTAGGATGGCTGGGTGGTGTTGGTTACATGTGAATTGCCTAGGGAGGTTGTGGAATCTCCATCTCTGGAGATATTTAAGAGTAGGTTAGATAAATGTCTGTCAGGGATGGTCTAGACAGTATTTGGTCCTGCCATGAGGGCAGGGGACTGGACTCTATGACTTTTCAAAGTCCCTTTCAGTCCTAGAATCTATGAATCTAAGATCAGACTGGAATCTGCTGGTCTCTCCTGGCCTTAAACTCTATGGCTATGACTACAGACTGGTAGGTGCAGATTGAGCATTTCTCCAGGGCTCCAGATTGCTGCAGAATTTACCCTTTTGTTTTTAAAAAGCAAAGTTATGGTTGAGATTTCCAAACCTGGCCAGGAGATTGTAAGGTTACAACCCAGCCTTCAGTGGCAGAGTGACGTCAGATAGAGCAGAACCAAATATACATTTTTCAGCTTTTGTTGTAGACTTTTGAGCCATCCTTTTACACCAAAGTGAATCTGAAGCACTGCGCTTGTCCATAGTACCTACAGGTCAGGTATGATCTCACATCCTTAGGCCCCTCTAAACTATCAATTGATTTGCCATGACTCAATAAGGAGTCTGCTACATGTAAGGTTATTGTTTCTCTAGAACTAGAACTCTATTGTTTTTGAAGTATGATAATACAACCAGAGTTTAATGACATCAATATATACACCAAACAGCAAAGCTTAAAGTATGTTTCACAAAAGTTAGTTTGTAAAGCACATGCAGGTGGTTGCACAATGTTGTGTGGTTACCACTGGATGTTATTTGCACACTGATTAATTTAAGCATTAAATTTAGCAGATTACTCAGAGCATAGAAACTGAATCCAAAAAATATTTAACCAATCTAACCCTTAAAAAAAGGGCCCCAGAGGACTTCTGCACATACTTAACTTCAAAGCACGTGACACTCTTACATCTGCTGGATTGGGGTCTATGACAATTTTCATAATTAGCCTTAAAACGCAACTACAAGTAGATTTCAAGGTTTGTCAGCTTGGCTTTTCTGTTTCTTACCTTGCACTGCAGCTATTGCTGAGTCTTATCTTTGGCCAAGCAAGTTTTGAAAGCCAGCGAGAGCCTCCTAGCCCTGTCTTGCGTTGGAGCCTAGCTGTCATGACTCAATTTTCAGATGAGTTTCTGCATCCATCTGCGCCCAGATTTCTGGAATAGTGCCCACTACTTAAGTCTTCTTTACTAGCTCTAATCTAATTAGTGCCTGCCAATTTCTTGAGTATTAATACCCACATTATTTAACAATCATTATTCAACAATTACATAAAAGGCCTCCGGCTTCTCAGGAAGGCTTAGTGCGGTGAAGGTGGAGATTTCACATTAATGTATAAAACATCCAGGGAGAAGATTTTCAAGGCACAAAGAGCAGGTAAGCAGCTAACTCCCATTGGCTTCCAAGAGGAGATGGGCACTTAGCTCCCATTTTGTGTTTGCAAATCTTGGGGCCCAGTTCTGGCAACCTTACTCATAATAAGCAGTAACCCACCTGGCGAGTGGCCATCTTGAAGGTAATGAGACTCCTCACAGAATAAGGTATTAATCAACATAAAGGTGGCAGAATTTGATTCTACACTAGCACTTACGTTGTACCCTGATCCAGCAGTCCTTACATGGGCAAGTCTCCCTGCTGACTGTGAAAAAGACATTCCTGGGCACTTGCCGCTATGTCGTATTTTATCCACAATTGCCTGTATCAGAGACCATTAAGCTATCCAATTCGCCTGCAACACCGATTGTCCCAGAGTTTTTAGGCTTCCATCCCCCTCAGCAATGCCTTGTGTTAGCCCATGGTGACTATGGGATAATCGGCAGAGAACACCTGAGATATATTAAAGGATGGAAACAGTGTTTGGCTGTTTCCGCTCTACCTTACCTTAGGGCATGGCTTTGCTGTTTATTTGCATTGGTTGGGCTCCCCAAGAATGACGCTGGTTTTGCTTTTCACAGAAAGGAACATATTGAAGCTGTTCTCACCTGTCGAGGATTGGACCGGATCAAGAAAAAGTCCATTATTCAGAAAATAGACAAACTCCAAGCAAATGCAGAAAGTGTGGCTGATAGAACACTCTTTGCCGAGATTGACCCTCCAACTCTTGTTACATGCTTTTAGAGACTAGCTAGACAACAGAAATAAGAGCATCCAAAATTTTTTACACAGTTCTTCTAGGACATGCTCCTAAACATGACTCCTGCTCCTCCCTGCCCATAACTCAAAGCATTGTAACAGATGTACAGAAATTGACTCTCATTTCCAGAAGACAAGGACAATGGAGGAGTCAATATATTGCACAAAGAGGTCCCTAAGCAAGCCCTGATAAATACCTAGAGAATAGTATCACAGCGGTAGCTGTGTTAGTCTGCATCTGTAAAAAGCAACAAAGAGTCCTGTGGCACCTTAAAGACTAACCGATGTATTGGAGCATAAGCTTTCGTGGGTGAATGCGTCTGATGAAGTGGGCATTCACCCATGAAAGCTTATGCTCCAATACATCTGTTAGTCTTTAAGGTGCCACAGGACCTAAAGAATAGTTATCAATAATTCACAGTTAAGCTGGAAGGGCATATCAAGCAGGGTCCTGCAGAGATCTGTCCTGGGTCAGGTTCTATTCAATATCTTCATAAATTATTTGGATCATGGCATAGTGAATACACTTACAAAGTTTGCAGATTATACCATGCTGGGGTTGCAAGCACTTTGGAGGACAAAGATTAGAATTCAAAATGATCTTGACAAACTGGAGAAATGGTCTGAAATAAACAAGATGAAATTCAGTAAGGACAAAGGAAAAGTGCTCCAGTTAAGAAGGAAGAAGCAACTGCACTAAATGGGAAGTGACTGCCTAGGAAGGAGTACTGCAGAGAGGATCTGGAGTTTGTAGTGTATCAACACTAAATATGAGTGAACAACGTAATACTGCTGCAAAAAAGGCAAACATTCTGGGGTTTATTAACAGATATGTTGTAAGGAAGACATGAAACAATTCCCACATTCTACTCAGCACTGATAAGGGCTCAGGTGCAGTATTGTGTCCAGTTCAGGGCCCCCCCACTTTTGGAAAGTGGAAGACAAATAAAAGAAAGAAAAGAGGAGAGCAACCAAAATGAGTAAAGGTCTTGAAAACATGACCTATGAGGGAAGATTGAAAAAATTGGGTTTGTTTAACCAGGAGAAAAGAAAACAAGACTAGGGGTGGGGGAGGGGTACGATATCAGTCTTCAAGCACATAAAAGATTGTTACAAAGAAGAGAGTAAAATTCTTCTCTTTAACCACACAGGACAGGAGAAGAAGCAATGGACTTAGATTGCAGCAAGGGAAGTTTAGGTCGGACATTAGGAAAACTTCCTGACTGTCAGGATGGTTAAGCACTGGAACAAATTACTTGGGAGGTTGTGGAATCCCCATCATAGGAGGTTTTTAAGAACAGGTTGACAAAATGCCAGTCAAGGATAGTCTAGGCTTACTTGATTTTGCCTCAGTTCAGGACACTGGACTAGAATGGTTCCTTCCAGTCCTACATTTCTATTATTCTAACCCTATCCACTAAAATGCATTGATCACAGAGCAGAGGTATAAAACCTTTGGCTGCCCTCCTAAAGAGCCGGCTTCCCTGTAAGGTGGCCAAGTGTATGGGCCAAGACCCTTAGCAGGGAGTCCAGCTGCAGGCCCTAATGAGGGCAGGCTCAGGGTGGTTTTCTGAGCCTAGTGGAACCAGCTGGGTTGATAACTGGGAAGGTGTAGAAACCCAGGGAAAAGCCAGATAGGAAGATAAGAGTGTCATAAACAGATAGCTAAGGGTTAACGTCTCTTTCACCTGGAAAGAAGTATCTGAAACACCTGACCAGAGGACCAATCAGGAAACAGGATTTTTTCAACTCTGGGTGGAGGGAAGTTTGTGTGTGAGTCCTTTGTTCTTGGTCTTCTGCCTGACTCTCTCTTGGCTATGAGGGGATTTCTATTTCCTGATTTCTAATCTTCTGTTTCCAAGTTGTGAGTACAGAGATCATAAAAACAATAGGGTTTATTGTTTTTTTCTTTTGTATTTACATGTCTATAGTTGCTGGAGTGCTTTGAATTGTATTCTTTTTGAATAAGGGTGTTTATTCAATATTCTTAAGCAAATGACCCTGTATTTGTCACCTTAATACAGAGAGACCATTTTTATGTACTTTTTCTTTCTTTTTAAGACCTGTTGGAGTTTCTTTAGTGGGGGACTCCAGGGAATTGAGTCTGTGCTCACCAGGGAATTGGTGGGAGGAAGAAGTCAGGGGGAAATCTGTGTGTGTTAGATTTACTAGCCTGACTTTGCATTCCCTCTGGGTGAAGAGGGAAGTGCTTGTGTTTCCAGGACTGGAAATAAAGAGGGTGGAATCCCTCTGTTTAGATTCACAGAGCTTGCTTCTGTGTCTCTCTCCAGGAACACCTGGAGGGGGGGGGAAGGGAAAAGGTTTATTTCCCTTTGTTGTGAGACTCAAGGGATTTGGGGTCCCCCAGGGAAGGTTTTTGGAGGGACCAGAGTGCCCCAAAACACTAATTTTTTGGGTGGTGGCAGCTTTACCAGGTCCAAGCTGGTAACTAAGCTTGGAGATTTTCATGCTAACCCCCATATTTTGGATGCTAAGATCCAAATCTGGGACTAGGTTATGATAAAGAGGGTTGAGGCTCTGTGTGCTGACACAGGCCTCAAAGGTCAGAGGACCCAGTGAGGAGTTGGAGCAGGGGACAAGTGTTGGGGATTTGGGAATGTACAGCCACTGTAAATAAAAGAACATGGGTGAAGCACCTGCAAGAGGCATCTGAGACCCTTTCTTTGGCAGGGCCAGCTCCAGGCACCAGCGAAGGAAGCAGGTGCCTGGGGTAGCCAATAGAAAGGGGTGGCACTCCATCCATTGTTGGGGCAGCATGTCCGGGTCTGTGGCAGCAATTCAATGGTGGGTCCTTCAGTCCTTCGCTTCCTCTTTGGCAGCCACTCAATCATTTTTTTCGCTGCTGCTTGGGGCGGCAAAAGAGCTGGAGCTGGCCCTGGGCAAGGGAACACTCAGAGAGGCTGAACAGGACTGTGGACTGTCCGGCTAAGGAACTGTGTGGGACACCTGCCCCTATCGTGGAGGCTGGGGGGGGGGGCTAAGAACCCTGGGTAGGACCCACAATGGTAGAAAAAGAAATCCCTCTGAAGGGCCAATATGTCCAGCTGAGAAGAGGCTGGGGCTGGTTGAGCCTGGTGGCTCATTAAATGGGGGAGGTGTGTCGCAGGACAGAGGTATAAAACCTTTGGCTGCCCTGCTAAAGAGCTGGCTTCCCCCTGTTTCCCTGTAGGGTGGCCGAGTGTATGGGCCAAGACCTTTAGCAGGGAGCCCAGCAGGGTAATTTGCTGAGCCTAGTGGAACGAGCTGGATTGATGACTGGGAAGGCGTAGAAACTACCTCTGAATAGGAGGGATCCTTCCACAATCCTGGAAGGATCTACAGGACTACAGCCCTGTGAAGTGTCAAGGAGCAAGGCAAGGATGTGAAGTAGGGGTGCACAGCTCATTTACACTCAGACTGTGCACAGGGAGCTAGCGATGGCCCATGGCACTCACATGGTGAAGTCATGGCAGCACAGAACTATTGACATAGCGGAGGAGAAGGTGGGCGTTTTACTGTGTGTTCCCTACATCCCTGTTCTTCCTGAAAAATCCATGACAACCTGCCAGCAGTGTTCAGAATGCAAATGCAAGTCCGATGCCAGCAGCAATATTAGACCAGATCCTCAGCTGGTATTAATTAGTGAAGTGCTATTGACTTAAACAGATTCATACCAGTGGAGGATCTGGCCTGTTATATCCAGATTATGGGTATAGAGTTTACACAAAAGGAATTTGTCACTTTGCCTCTAACCTTTCTATCCCCCTCAGTGCTATGACCTGGGCCTCTGGTTTGCTCCAAGGACCACTACTCCAAGACTGGGTCCCTGGTGTCAGCACATCTCTCACTATGGCTCCTTCAGCAGGGCCAATGCACTTGGCCTTTCCCTCTTGGGAGTTGTGCAAGCAGCAGATGTGTGCAGTGTCACAGGACAGCCTTAGCAAAACAAGACAGTGTTGATTAGACACCAGGAATACAGTGGCTAGGTACTTTGTGTTCAAAAGAAAGCCAAGCCTGAATGCAGAGCTCTTGCTCTTGGTCTGGAAGGCAGCCTGCACGCTTGCAGCTAACCTCCCCTCTGAGTCTCATCACTGAGCCAGTCAGCTTTTCACTGACACCCTGGGCAGCCTCACCCAACTTACTCGACCCCCTAGGGTGGCCAGATGGCAAGTGTGAAAATTGGGACACTTCTTTGGGGTGGGGGTACAGTATAGTTGCTCATATAAGACAAAGCCCCTAATATCAGGATGGTCATTGATAAAAATCAAGATGTCTGGTCCCCCTAGACCACCAACCTGGGGGAAAAAAAACAAAACAAAAAAACACAAACACCACACTGAAAACCTCAAGCTTTAGGGATTAAACATCAACAGTAACTTTCTTGGGGTTCAGCTTAAAGGTTACAAGCTAAACAAACGCACCTTGGGTTAGCACTGAGGAATCCACAAACCAAAATAACCAAAAATGTTCCTAATCACATCTGTCTTAACTTTCCCTGTGCTACTTACATATCTGGGGTTCCAAATGAGGGGTGTTTAGGTATGATGTTGATGATTTCCCATACCTGGCTCAGAGTTTACAGCTTGTTGCTACCTTCCCATCTCTCCAGCCTGAGAGAGGAAGAAAAAACCTCCCACACCCAGCAGTTTTTCCAATTTGAAAGGGTACACTCTCCCTGTTGGTTCGCGTGGTCAGGTAGCAACTCAGGTTAAGCTTCTCTAAGCCCTTTACAGTTAAGGCAATTAGGGTACTGACTGGCTGGGTGTCCATAAAAAGGGAGCTACCCCTCTCCCCTGCCCCCCATTTATCACACCAAGTTGTGTGATTTTATCACAAATCTTGCAAGATTTTGTTATTCTTAAAGCTCCAGCTTCTGAGGCCTGGGTTTACATGGGAATCTCAGCTTTCATTTTCTAGCCTTGCTGACTGCAGAGGAGAGCTTGTAGTTCAAAACATGATCTGGATGTACCCTAAAGACTCAAACCAAAAGGCAAATGAAAAGCACTCCCATGTTTATCGGCTGATTTCAGTCTCATGATTTTCTAGATATTGAAAAATCATGTCTCATTCAGAGGTGCAATCCTTAATTTAGGAGTTATTTTGGGCAGGGCCTGTTTCTAGGCTATGTGATTATATGCCTAGCACTATACAAGGCACCACTAGAGACAGTTGCTGCTCTGGGCCTTTTTACATATTGAGCTTCCAGGAAAAATCCAAGCCAGCCTGGTGCCCACAGAAGCAGGTGGAACTTGAGGAACGCTCCCTCACCCATGTAATATTAGAATGGAGAGGGCATTTGACAGCTGTGGGTGAGTGTTGATCAGCTTTGCAGAGACACAAATCTTGAGGCAGGATTTGAATGAGGAGATGACAAGGCCGGGGGCTCTTGAGTGAAGAGCTATTTATCCTACAACATGTATTTGAATATTAATCAATCAGCCTGGTTTTATTGGGAAAACACTTCATTTGCCAGGACAGTGAAAGCAAGGATTAATGATGTGTGTATTAGTAATTATCTCACTCTTGGGTAGTAAGTAGCAGAGCCTCATTATACTGGTGACTTGCTGTGTTTGCTGGCTGAAAAAGGCATTGTCTACCACTAAGTGACATTTGTATTAGTTTTTGGAAGAGGGGCAAACTGCCTGCATTATTGCTGGTAGCACTCCAATCCTTTTCTTAAATTATTAGAAACTTGGGCTGCAGATTCAGAACCAGCTCCTGCCTGCTGAGTGTTTTGTGAGCTGCCTCTGAAAGTCTCTGTTCTGGTGGATTGGGTTGGTTTCTAAACCAGTCCATACCCATGCTATGATGCCTTGATTTGAGGCTGATAATAGTCAGTCAGTGAGGGCCACATCCTGCTTGCTTTACTCCAACTAGCTTCAATGTGAGCACATGCAGATTTAAGGCAAGCACAGGTAACCTCAGAGTTATGTTATTACTCTCAGTAAGTTAGAGCTTTGGGATTCTGCTCTTTTCCCAAGTTTGTGATGCATCTGATCTAGTGTAACTTTACATGAAGTTGACCAGATGTATTGAAAAAACAAAAAAAGGATAAAATTCTGGCCAGGCTTTACCATCCCACCTGCAATTATTTTTTGCTTGTTCTATAGAGATGATTTGACAAATTACAAACTGATCCCACAGAAGCTCTTAACTGCCAACAGGTACATGGTTTGATTACAAAAAAAGGACAAACTACTGGAATTAGAGGAAGTGGTAGTGATAAAGTTTAGCAATCTGGTCAAATCAATGCCCTCCCTCTTTCCATTCATATCCCACAGCAAGAATATCTGTAAAATACAGAGAAAGATCTAGTTTGCAGCACTGATGTTTCAAGTAATGAGCTTGAGTCTCACCAACAAAGTATTAATTATTCCCCAAGGACATGACTGGAATAACATGCGTTTATCTAAGACAGATGAAATGGTCTTGTTACAATGGTGCATAAAATCAGGGAAATGCAGTGAAAATGATGGTCTGCAGACCCTTTGAGAGAAATTTAGGGGCCCAGTACATCATGTTTGCTGGGGGTCCCACACCCTCCCATTTCATTTACACAGATGTTAGATAATTTTGGGGGGACCCCTGAGCTCACCTTTTCTCCCCCGTTCATCAGCACTGATGGCCAGTTTCTGTATTCTAGACTGTAGTCTGTCTTTACTAACATCCCATACTAAGTTATTTAGAACAACAGCAGCAGCAATTCTTTGTACTTTATCATGCAGTGCCTTTCACGGAAGCATCCCAAATCACTAAAAACATTAAGCTTCTCAACTCCATTGTGAGGTAGGTAAATATTATACCCATTTTACAGGTGGAAATGTATGTAGAGAGAAATCTAGTGATTTGTACAACAGCAAGCAGGTAGAGTTAGGAATAAACTCTCTAATAAATTAATATTATGGAGGTGCATACACAGCTGAGTTTTAAATTTATACATACATACTCTATGCTGGGATTTAGGGGATATATAGTGACATCATGACTACACCAGATTGTAGGTTAAGCACTTTAGTGTCATCAGAACCCCATTTGATGGGTCAGATGATTAAAGAAACAAAAAAGTGTTAAAAAAAACAGTATAGCAAATCAGCTTTTTAAAGTAAAATAAAAGCAAGCTCTCTAGCCTGCATTATGTGACTTCAAGATTCTGCTTTTCACTTATGTTGGTCACAATCCTGTCTTCAGTTTTGTGGAGCTAATAAAATGTATACACACAATTCTTCTATGTCCATCTTTTTGCTTGTTCCTAGTATGTAACACTACAGAACTATGACACCAACCAATACTTAACACTTGTATTGATCACCCTTTAACTTTGCCTCAGACAAGTAAGATTACCTCAGCATTTGCTATATTCCCTAGACTTCCTTATCGTTAGTAGAGGAAAATACCTCAAATCTAGTAAATGCTGAACTAATCTTATTTGTCTAAAACAAAATTAGCAAGTTTTGAAAGAGTGACTGCCAGCAGGGCTAAGTATTATTACACCATACAAGGATATAGGACTATGGGGGAAAAAGGCCACTTACTGTGCTTTTCATCTGCCAGATATTAAATATTAACCAACCCTCAGCACACTGAGAGTCAAGTAATCCCTTATTAAGGGATGAGGAAATAGCTAAATTAAGTGGCTTGCTTGGGGAATGTAGAGGAAGCTAATGAATGAACCAAAATGATCACATACAAGTTCTGCCCCCGCCCAATCCCAGTTAATATTTGAAACAAGTACAGCAGGACTTGACACAGAAGTGTTTCTGGCACCATTACTAGAGCCTGATTGTACAACTGGATCTGTGCAGGTGGGCTGCTATTGATTGCATAAGAGGTCCATTGTCTCAGGGTGAAGGGGACAATTAGATCATAGTCTGACAGGCATTAAATGTCACCCAAATATCCCTATGGCAAACCAAATGACCTCAGTTAAACTGAAGTATTTTTCATCTTCACCCTAAGCTGTGGTGTGCCACAGGCAGCAAACAGGTGAGACTGAGGTGCCACCAATGTGGAGGCCCCGCAATGGGAGGGAATTGTTTAGTTGAGATGCATCCAGAGCCTCACAGGTGATCTGTGCCACTTGTTGTGGAGTGTGAGGTGGTGTGTCAGTGTAACAGCACCCCCATTAGCCAGTGATTTTCTCTTGCCTGGGGTTTTCCCCTCGTGCTAGGCAGGGTCAGCTGGTCCTGGTGCTCTGAAAACTCCTTCACTTCTTAAGTCTCAGGGGTCTGGAGCTGAAACTGAAAGGGGAACCCAGGCCAACCTACTCCACTGGGCTCCAGATCAGGGCCCTTAAGCTAGACAGGCAGAGTGGCTCCAGCGCAACAAGTGCTTCAGCGGCAATTCGGCAGCTGGTATGCTGAAGGCATGGGACCGGCGGACCTCCCACAGGCATGCTGCTGAAGGCCGCCTGGACTGCCATGCTTGGGGCAGCAAAATACATAGAGATGCCTCTGCCTGCTGTGCCCTGATGTCCTTCCTACCTCTTCTGGTTGTGTAGTCTCTGCATGGCTTCTCAGCAGCTTGCTGGCCAGAAGTTTCTTCTCCAGCCAGCTTGCTCCTCTGGCAGACATCATACCCCTCTGTATCCCAGCTCTTTTATTCTCCCAGCTCCTGTGAGGCTGCCACTCAGCACAGGCCAGCAGTTCCTGCTTTAACCCCTTGGTTGCTGGGCCAGCATGGAGTCTATACACCCCAGGATAGAGAGGAAGGTGGAGGGGAAAAAACAAACAAACATACAAGGTCCCTACCAATGTGATTTGGAGGAAAATTCCCAGCCCCAAATTTGGTGATCAGTTTAATCCTGTACACGTGAGCAAGACACACCAGCCAAGCATCTAAAAACAGAATTTTCTGTATGACCATAAAGCATCTGTGTGCCCCGGCTGGTATCCTATTTCTAGCTGTAACTAATCTCTCATGCTCCAGAGGAAGATTAAAAAAAACAGATTACAACAGTGCATCGGGGAAGGGGGAATTTCTTCCTGGTTCCTACACATGACTGGTTTAAACACTGAAGCATGAGATTAGATTATAATCTTTTGATACAGAGCTACAAGGGTTAGGAATATGTTGAGGGGAATGTAGGCAATCATGCTTTCCCCAAGGTTCATGAAAGAAAGAAATCAAACACAGGAACTAATAGATTCAGATTGCAAGGCCAGATGTACCATCTAGTCCAATTCCCCTCATATACAGGGTACAGAACTTCTTAAATTTCCAGCCATGGGATCTTGTTCAGTAGTGGATAAACCCATGGGCCCAGGGAGCCCATGCCAAGAGGCCCCAACCAATTTGGAGGCTCCCACGGAATGCTGGAACCTATATAGAAGTGCAGGGGACACTGACACCGGAACTGTGGCCCCACCCCCTGCTCCTCCTCTTCTGCTCCCCCGGGGACCTACTGCCCTGCTCCTCCTCTTCCCCCTGAGGCCATGCCCCCAGGCCAGGCCTGAAGCCAGATCCAGGCAGTGACCATATTTCCCCCAACCCCTGAATTGGAGCAGTCCCAAGTCACTTGTCCAAGTGTGACCAAGAGTCCCAGGGGAGCCATGCTGTAGTTACTCAATTAGGGTGAACTCCAAAGAATGGAGTAGACCAGTGGTCGGCAACCTTTCAGAAGTGGTGTGCAGAGTCTTCTTTTATTCACTCTAATTTAAGGTTTCGTGTGCCAGTAATACATTAAGGTTTTTAGAAGGTCTCTTTCTGTAAGTCTATAATATATAACTAAACATTGTTGTATGTGAAGTAAATGAGATTAAAATGTTTAAGATGCTTCATATAAAATGAAATTAAAATGCAGAGCCCCCCGGACCGGTGGCCAGGATCTGGGCAGTGCGAGTGCCACTGAAAATCAACTCATGTGCTGCCTTTGGCACACGTGCCAGAGGTTGCTGTCATAAACAGATAGTTAAGGGTTAATGTCTCTGGTTCCCTGTTAACCCTTTACAGGTAAAAATCAGGAGATAAGATACTTTCAAATCTTGGTGGAGGGAAGCCTTTGTTTGTGTTTTGCTTTGTTCTCTCTGGGCTCTGAGAGTGACCACACGTACCTACAGGCTGTCTAACTTTCTATTCCAAATTTTGTGAGTACAAAAGTAGAAAGGCGGTATAGTCTTTTTATTTGTCTTCCTTTATATTTGCAAATGTGTAGTTTGCTGGAAGTATTTTAAATTGTATTTTGCTGGAGAGGGGGGGAGGCTTCTTTCTACTTTCTATAAGCTGACAGACCCTGTAACTTTTTACCATCTAAATTGCAGAGATAGAAAAAAAAAGTAAAAGTTTATCTCTGCAATTTAGATGGTAAAAAGTTACAGGGTCTGTCAGCTTATAGAAAGTAGAAAGAAGCCTCCCCCCCCCTCCAGCAAAATACAATTTAATATACTTCCAGCAAACTACACATTTGCAAATATAAAGGAAGACAAATAAAAAGACTATACCGCCTTTCTACTTTTGTACTCACAAAATTGGAATAGAAAGTTAGAGCCCCTGTAGGTACGTGTGGTCACTCTCAGAGCCCAGAGAGAACAAAGCAAAACCCAAAACACAAACAAAGGCTTCCCTCCACCAAGATTTGAAAATATCTTATCTCCTGATTGATTCCCTGTTAACCCTTTACAGGTAAAAGAGACATTAACCCTTAACTATCTGTTTATGACAGTTGCCTACCCCTGAAGTAGACAATCCCCAAAGCTGGTGGATAGTCCAATACTCAGATTTACCAAATCAGCTTCTATAATATCTTACTGGTTACCCAGAAGCCAACATTACAGTTCCCTTAAAGCAGTCGTCTCTAACCTTTTTATGCCCAAGATCACTTTTTGAATTTAAGGGCAACCCAGGATCTACCCTGCCCCTTTCCTGAGGCTCCTCCCCTTTTCTAAAGCCCTGCCCCACTCACTCCATCCCCTTCTCTCTCCGTCATTCACTCTCCCCCACCCTCACTCACTTTCACTGGGCTAGGGTAGGGAGTTTGGGTGCAGGAGGGGGCTCTGGGCTGGGGCAGAGAGTTGGGGTGTAGGAGGGGGCACAGGGTGCTGGCTCTGGGAGGGGAGTCAGGGCTGGGGCACGGGGTACAGAAGGAGGTTCAGGGCTGTGGGTTGGGCTGCAGCTTCCCACCAGGCAGCACTTACTGATGGTGGCTCCCGATCGTTGGTGCAGCATGGCTGCCATTAAGGCAGGCTCCCTGCCTACCCCAGCCCCACACTGCTCCCTGAAGGGGTCAATGGACCCCTGCGGGGGTGGCACATGGCTCCATGCACTGCCTCTCTCTGAAAGCACTGCCCCCACAGCTCCCATTGACCAGAGGTCCCCATTCCTGGCCAATGGGAGATGCAGGGGTGGTGCTTGCAGGCAGGAGCAGCATGCAGAGGGAGACCCCTGCCCACCCACTCCTGGGGCCATGCTGGCTGCTTCCAGGTGTGGTATGGGGCCAGTGAAGGCAGGGAGCTTGTCTTAGCGGCAGCCCTGCTGTGCCACAGGAGATCACAATGGACCAGTTGGTGACCACTGCCTTAAAGCATCCCAGCCTTAGGCCTCCACCTAGACACCCAAGTCAAATATGATGAAGATTACTGAAAATCTGAATCATATAAGAAAGTTCTACCAATCCCAAAGGACTGGACACATTACCCCCCAGGTTAATGAATATTCCAGATTTTACTCAAATACATGCTTACAGCCAATTCTTATTAACTAAAATAAATGTATTTAAAAAAAGAAAGGAGAGAAAGTATTGGTTAAAAGATCAGCATGCATACATACATGAGAACAGTTCTGAGATCAGATTCATAGTAGAGATGTAAAAGCAGCAAAGAGTCCTGTGGCACCTTATAGACTAACAGACATATTGGAGCATGAGCTTTCATGGGTGAATACCCACTTCATCGGATGCACGTATTCACCCAAGAAAGCTCATGCTCCAATACGTCTGTTATTCTATAAGGTGCCACAGGACTCTTTGCTGCTTTTACAGATCCAAACTAACACGGCTACCCCTCTGATAGTAGAGATGGTAAGCTATGTAGTTGCAGACTTAGTCCATAGGTTATAATCCAATGTTCATATTCAGGGTGATCCAGATAGGACTGAAGATCTCAGTGCATGAAGCATCCCCTGCATGAAGCATCAAGCAGATCTGAGACAAAAAGGATCAGGACCCAAGAGTTTTTAATACAATTCTAGGCCTTCTTTTCACAGCTCAGCGTCGTTAGACAAACAACGGGCAATCAAGGAAACTTTGAAATAGACCTATTTCCTAAGTATCACCAGTAGTTACCTACAGGGATTAACACAAGGCAATTGCCTGTTTTCCACCATTTGTAGGTGACTTGCTACACATTTCAAAGAAAGAAGAACTCAGTGATGCCACTATGTTTACAGTTCATTTAAAAGTTAAGATGTCCTTTTGATATCTCTGCATTAATAGCTATAGTGACAGACAGGAACTGTTTGTCCACATGACTAACATGGGGTGGGGGAGAAGATAGCTGAGTGGTTTGAGCATTGGCCTGCTAAACCCAGATATGCAAGTTCAATCCTGAGAAGACCATTTAGGGATCGGGGGTAAAAAAATCAGTCTAGGGATTGGTTCTGCTTTGAGCAGGCGGTTGGATTAGATGACCTCCTGAGGTCCCTTCCAATCCTGATATTTTATGATCTGTGAACATTTAACAAGATACAAATAGACACACACAATTAGTATAACCTCCAATTCTCTAACACTACAGGTTTGCATTTCAAAGTTCTAGTCTATCATGGAATGGCCCTAATTACCATTCACATACTTTTCTAACCTGTCTCTAAAGGTTGACCCTGGGTCAGTTAGCCTGCAAGCCCCTTAATCCTTTCTATTGACACTTTACTTAACACACTTTGTATAAAATTAGTTGTAATTATATAACAGTGGTAGCAACAATGATTTGCACAGTCATATTCTAATCAGATATCATACCAAGCTCCCCTCCTCGCTTACCCAGGGCTCCGCCACTCACCCTCCAAGTCCCACTGCTCACCCCCTCCCTGAGCCCTTTTTTGGGAAAACTATCCATTTGTCCTGTTTGCTCTTGCCAATTAATGACAAATGCTCAGTTTTCCCAAAAAGGTTTTTTAAAAAAGGGACTGTTCTGCCAAAACAGGATATATGGTCACCCTAGGCTGTGATAAGAGCCACCCAGGGAGCCCTGGTGACTGCAGGGCACCACAGACCCTCCACCAGCCCTGAGCAAGAGCAGCCCCCAGCCCATGTCCCTGCCCCCCAGCACACCCATCCAGGGCTCTCCACAGCATCCCAAATTCCCTGGGCAGCTCTTACCACAACTCAGCTTTCAGCCTGGAGAAACCAAACACTCTAATTAACATGTCTCCCCTTAAAGGTGAACTTGAACAGCAATTTAAAGGTTCTTACCCCAGAGCCTAGGTTTGGATTACTCAAAACTTCCATTTCAAAACAAGAGCATCTGCATAAACCCAACCTGCAGGGAGCTGGGCCAAAAATCACCAGCTTAGCTGCTCCTGGTCTCTATACCCCATCACCTCAGCGTCCTGTTTTAAATAGAGCAGCCCTTGATTGGAGCAGGGAGGCTCCTTGATCATATGAAGGTGGGTCTCATTGCAGCACCTGGCTTGCCTGTTAAAGGTAGTACCGTCCGTAATATCAGGAGATTCAAATTGTTCTAACAGTAACCTGACTTCATTATGTACTACCCTCTCAATCATTGTGTCAGCTGCAAACCTGAACAGCAGAGATTTTAAATCATCTTCCATCTGCATGGGTCGAGTTGCAGGGTAAGTGTATCAGACGAGATTGTTGACTACGTGAGTCCTATGACCGTATGAAAATGAGTTAGTGAATATGATGTGACAACAATGTGTTGAACCTGCTGCTGCTAACACCTACCTATTCTTTATACAGCACTTGGAATCTTCAGGGCACCATACAAACACAACTAACCATCCCTCCCATTACCCATGAGGAAGATCGACAGAACTGTCCCCATTCCATAAAGGATGAAACTCAGACATGGTGGTGAAGTGACTTATCCAAGCCCACACAGTGCATCAGTGGCAGGAAAAGGATTTAAATTTGGGACTTTAGTGCCCAGTCTCAGGTTTAGCTCAAATAGTGCATTCAGTTTGCTCTTGATCTATTGTAACCCATGTAAACAGATTAAAAAAACTGATATCTCAAGCAACTGAACATGACATTCTGCATGGCTCATTGGGTGCATTAAGGGGATCTCACATCTTGTAATCTATTTGCCTTTCAATATGAGGAGGCTGTGCTATAAGCATAACATTATGCCATTTGTTGGGCATTCAGTGGATAACGTGTAATTATGGGATTATACTTCAAGAGTTCATTAGGGATTTGGAAGGCCAAAAATGTCGAGGAAAAGTGCCTTTGCCACAAAGAATGTGGAACTTTCACACATGAATATCCCAGTAATCCGTTCTTTTTAGAACACATTGATTGCTCTGCAAGAATGCAATACACAGGCTTTCCTTATGAGACTCCCTATAACTGAATGGGTCCTAAGAATTTTATACCACCAGAGAGAGACCATGAATGAATTACCTGTTGGCATCTCAAGACTATCTCCAGATTGTGCATGTTCTCACTGAACACCTGGTTAGTAGTAGTAATTCACATATTCTGACATAAAGCCATTCCAGAGGACCGACACATGTTATGTATTAACAGAGTTGCATGAACAGGAATGAATATTTCAGAAAGAATGTGCTGGATTTATACTCAGGCAAGAGTTACTCCTCTCCAAGACTCCCCAAAGGAGCCATTATTTGGAAAGTTCTCACTTAGTGACTCATTTAACCCAGCAGGAAGATGTTGAGAAACACCAAGCTGACCTTTGATAACTGTAGGGTGAGCAGAACAGTTGTGCATCATTGGCTGAGGTGCAGAGAGCAAGGGGGAAAGGGGAGGCAATCAGGGCTGCTATTTGTGCTGCTTAATCCATGCTCCTTCTATCACTAATGTAGCCAATGCCCCAACCCTTCACTTGCCTCTGTCCCCACTGAGAAACCCCACGCAGAGCGATGTCATTCTGAACACTAATTCCAGGAACCTAGGATTTCAGAAGATCCTGTGGATCTTGTGCCTGGAACTGCTTGAATTTTCAGCCTTTGCAGTATTGTGCATGAAGTTCTTTTCCACGAAGTGCATGGTTTCAAGTGCCATTATTCCTTTGAAAAAACAACAGGAGTACTTGTGGCACTTTAGAGACTAACACATTTATTTGAGCATAAGCTTTCATGGGCTACAGCCCACTTCTTCGGATGCTGCAGCCCACAAAAGCTTATGCTCAAATAAATTTGTTAGTCTCTAAAGTGCCACAAGTACTCCTTTCTTTTTGCGGATTGTAACGAGGCGGTGTGGCTCCCCTCCTCATCCAGGAGGGTCGAGCCCTGTCAATCATCCAGAGGGGCGGGGCCTCTAAGCGGAAGTCCCGCCCCCCAGAGGGTCAAGCAGCGACCCGGAAGAATAAAAGCCGGCCCTCAGCCCTCAGTTGGAGCCCAGTTGCTGTCAGGAGCAGACCTGTCTGCAGGAGCTCCTGACTGGGAAGCTGCTAAGGCTGCAGGCCGGTGTCTGGACTGGCCAGAACCTCCCCGCACCTGCTATGACGAGGAGCTGCCGGAGCTGCCCCACGCCTGCTACGACGAGGAGTGGCCGGAGCTGCCCCGGCCCTGTTGCAGCCCCAAGGACCCCCTGGAACAGGCCTGGCCGGACTTCCCAGAAGAGCTGCCGGACCTGCCGCCCAGCCCTGGCCGTGAGGAGCCGATGTGGTGGGATGTCCCTGAAGGTGATCCCACAAGCCAGGTAGTCTCGGAGGGGGATACAGGAAGTAGCCCGGGGAAGCCTGACGCTAGTCAGGCTGTAGAGCAAACCTTGCCGATGTCAGTGTGTTTCGGTCAGGACTTCCTTCCCCACTGACCGCTACTAGCGGCGTCAGCCGCTATTAGGGCCCCGGGCTGGAACGCAGAGGAGAGGGTGGGCCTGTGTTCCCCCTGCCACCCGTAACCGGGTGGCAGACTCCCCCTTTGACTTTGCCACTGCTCTGCCCTGCTCCAAAAGCCAGAGCTGTTAGAACTGTGTTTGGTGCCCCGCCCGAACCAAGGACTGGGCCCCCTTTGACTTTGCCACTGCCCGGTCCTACCCACAGGGACCGACTACCCGCGCGGTGGGCGACAGTCCTGAGAACCGAGACCCGCAGAGGACAAGTCGAGGCCGGTGTGGCTCCCCTCCTCATCCGGGAGGGTCGAGCCCCGGCGAGTCTTGCTTACGGGATACAGACTAACACGGCTGCTACTCTGAAACCTGTCATTATCCCTTTGGTTACTTTCAGAGGAATTCATTCTTCTGTTCTGCACAGCAAGATCCTTGGAGCCAACTTTAGCCTTGGAATAAGGAGGCACAATTCTATTGATTTTAGTGTAATTGCACTGCCTACACACAGGCTGGTTGGACCCAAAAAGCCTCAATCACTTTAAAGCTTGTTCAAGGCAAATTGCTCTTTAAACACAACTGGATTCTCAACTATTAGTCTGTACCTATGCTCTACTGAGACAGGCCCTCAGCTGCAGCACTGTTTGATGGTGCCAGAGGCAATGTGTAGCTATTGACAGTGTGGGGGCACAATGTAAATGTTTGGGGGGGGGGGGATGTGACTGTCCCTTGCATCACCTCTGGATCTACGATGAGGTTTTCAAACAGTGGGATGTGTCCTGCTATGGGGTTGCAGAGGAATGTTTGGGGAGGAGGGTGAGCGGCGATGCTAGGTAGCTCTGGAAGGGAGTGCCACCTCCACCCCCTGATTTACCTCAGCAGGGCACTCAGCCTGTCTGGGGTGTGTGTTGGAGGGGAAGGTGGAGGCAGGAGGCATAACCAAAAATTGTAACTCAAAGGGGTGGGGGTGGGGTCAGCTCAAAGTTTGAAAACAACCCTTTTGGTTGCACCCTCCACCCCTAATCCAGACAGGCTGGGTGGCCTGCTGAGATGAGTCGGGGGGGCAGGTGGTGCTCCCTTCCTGAACCTGCAACGCAGGGCTGGTCTGAGCTGCCTGGCATTGCTGCT
Organism: Gopherus flavomarginatus; assembly: GCF_025201925.1. Lineage (NCBI taxonomy): Eukaryota > Metazoa > Chordata > Testudines > Testudinidae > Gopherus > Gopherus flavomarginatus. The sequence continues at coordinate 139,790,738 of NC_066621.1, forward strand.
TCCCCCCACCCAAAAGTTCCTCCGTAGGGAGGTGTGCCCTACAGTATGAAAACCTCTTATAAAGCTGTTGCTAAATGAAAGGCAGAAATCTGGGATGGTGGGGGACACATGAGGAGAGATGAGCTACCAGCGAGGAGAGTAAGTCAGAGACTGCTACCTAGACCCCTGTGAAATTTGAATCTGCATCCCTGCAGTCCAAGACCACTGCTCTAACCCCCTGAGCAACAGAGCTAGGCCCCAGGTCTGTAACAGAGGAAGCCTCACCACTACACTGAGACCAGGTAATTAATGGCTATTTACTCATGTCTGGAGCAATCTCATCGAAGTTATGCAATACACCAAAGTCACCCTCGCATGTCGCCTCTGGGTGATGCAGATAACAGCTCAAACCGGTCAGATGTGGTAGATGCAGGGATCACACTTCTGCTATTGACTGGATCATTACAGCGCACAGCATGTGATGTTTTGAATCAATGGCACGGCGCTCTGCCCCACAGAACACAGAGCTGAGCTGGCTGTTCGTCTGTTGCCCGCCTCCCCTTTCAGAGCAGAAATGGAGCATTTCCATTGCATTTGGGCCCAACCACGCATTCAGCCTAAGCAGTATTTTCTGTCCTCAGACAGTCTCTCTTCTGAACCATTTCCTATTTAAACAAGCCCACGGTTGCACATTTCTCTTACTGGATTACCATTAAGAAGCCCCTTTTGCTTGTGGAAGTATTGTATAGGTTAATTTTGAGCAGGTGCACGTTTTTGTTTGATTAAGCACCCAGCACAGAGACAACACCAAGGCTAATGGAACATCTGCCTGATGGCTATGAGCAAAAAAACAGCCGTAGTAAGTTAGTTTCATAGAGTTATTCTCAGGTAGCTACAAATGACAACCACAGTACTATTTTTTGCCCTTCCTGTTTAAGAAGTTATCACAGTGCTTGGTAGGTAAGTTTATATTCATTGCTGTAGTTTATAAATTCCTCCCTTAGCTTCATAGCCCCAGCTCGGCTACTTTGTTTAATGCAAATTTGGGAATGAGTATCGCAGGAGCCAAAAATAATCTGGGAGTTTCCCAACATGCTTCCCAACTCCAGGATTTTTTGCTAAAGGAAATAGAGTAAGTGTTTTGAGACATTAGTGCTATAAGCCTTATAAACAAAGGCTATTCTAGCAAGCCCTTCCTTACACCAATAGCTACGAATGCATGCAAGTCCAATGATCATCTTTACCATGGTTCACATTTTGCCCTTGTTAATGCTACAGTAGAGGCACATATTGCCCATGTTTACAATAGGGAATTCTACCAATACTGTGGTAATGCTATTGCAGGCAGAGATGATTTAAGAATGGTCTCTGTACTCCTTTGGCATTACTGGAACAATTTGCAGGAGTGCTGGCATGGGTCCATGTATGTGAATCACCTCACCCATCATTACAATTTGACTCTCTCTGGGATGGAACGTAGCAACACTGCACAAGGGGTCAGGGCAGGAAAAGAAGAAAATTTTAACAAACTGACAGATCAGTGAGAATTTAGGGAGGCAGAATGAAGTGACTGTTATCTGGTCAGGACATTACAGCTACTGCTTTCTCTGAAATGGTCCATGGGAATTTTGTTGTACACAGAAGGTCAGAGGGGCCCTCATCCACAATCATCAATGGTAAAAGCCCCACTGTCATAAATATAAAGCTAAAGGTAGCATAAAATCCCTCTTTACCTGTAAAGCGTGAAGAAGCTCAGATAAGCTGGTTTGCACCTGACCAGAAGGACCAATGGGGAAAGAAGATACTTTCAAATCTGGGGGGGTGGTGTGGAAGGGGAAAGGCTTTTTTTTGCGCTGTGTGGGTGTTCTCTCCGGAGATGAAGGGAAAGACCAAGCAAGTAATCCAGCTCCCACTGAAATAATACATCTAATATTATAGAAATAGTAAGTAATAGCAAGGAAATGCATTAGAGTATCTTTTGTTTTAGCTTGTGAATTTTTCCTGTGCTAAGAGGAAGGTTTATTCCTGGTTTTTTTGGTAACTTTAAAGTTTTGCCTAGAGGGGAAATCCTCTGTGTTTTGAATCTTTTGTTACCCTGTAAAGTTATCTTCCATCCTTATTTTACAAAGGTGATTCTTTTACCTTTAAATAAATTCTTCTTTTAAGATCCTGATTGGTTTTTTTCATTGTTCTTAAGATCCAAGGGTTTGGGTCTGTGTTTACCTTTACCAACTGGTGAGGATATTATTCTCAAGCCTTCCCCAGGAAAGGGAGTGTAGGGCTTGGGGGAATAATTTGGAGGAATAGGACTCCAAGTGGTCCATTCCCTGATTCTTTGTCTAAATCACTTGGTGGTGGCAGCATAATATTCAAGGACAAGGTGGAATTTGTGCCTTGGGAAAGCTTTTAACCTAAGTTGGTAAAAATAAGCTTGGGGGTGTTTCATGCAGATCCCCACATCTGTACTCCAGAGTTCAGAGTGGAGAAGGAACCCTGACATCCACTAGGGTGACTAGATGAGAGAGGTGAAATATCAGGACACGGGGTGGGAGATGCCAGTGAAGCAAAAAAAACCAAGAACCGCCAGAGCACAGGAAAAATTGATGGGGGCCCAGCACCCACCAGCAGCTCCACATCCTGCCCCAGCTTGCCTTCGCTCTGCCTCCACCTCCCCTGAGCTGGCTGCCACGTCCTGCTTCTCCCCCCTCCCTCCAGCACTTGCACCGCCATACAACTGATTAGCGCAAGCCGGGGAGGGAGGGGTGAGGAAGAGGAATGCAGCATGCTTGGGGAAGAGGCAGGGCCAGGGCAGGGATTTGGGGAGGAAGCCAATAGGGCAGTGGGGGGGGACTGGGAGGTAGGGCCCGGGTGGGGATTTGGGGAGGAATCCAATGGGGGAGGGAGGGGCGGAGTTGGGGCAGGGCCAAGGTGGAGGGGGGGGGGGCACGAGTCCCCTCTGCCTGTGTGCCAGAGGGCAGAATATCGGGACAATTTGCATCCCAACTGATGTTCAGTCGGGACATGGGACAAACAAGTAAATATCAGGACAGTCTCGATAAAATTGGGATAACACCCACTGACTTCAACTATTGAATCCACACCCCCAGTGGGATTTTCCCTGGAAGACTTCCATGCACTACTAACCAACCCTGGTTAGGGTTTTCCCTGGAAAACTTCCATGCAGTACTAGCCAAGCCCGCTTGGCTTAGAATATGTGATAATATCACAGCTGAAGGGCAGTGCCTGTATAAATGCCAAATGTGAAGTCTGTAGAAAATAAAGATGCAATGCTTACAAATATAACTTTGCTTTCTCTCCCATGGCTGCAGTTTTGAAACCTTCAGAGAAAAATATATCTGTACAGTGCTTAACACAACAGGGTCCTGGACAATTATTGGGGTTCCTCCAATACCAATAATAAATACAATTCATTTAATTTTTATAACCTAGAAATCTCAACAACCTAATTAACTGATACAAACAAACTGGATGTATTTCCTCTATAAGTGTATTCACATAATGAACATCATGGCAGTGTGCTGACAATTGCACATCCACCTGCGATTACTGCCGCCCTCTCCCACTGCACATTGAGACGACTGTACTTTTGAAAGCCAGCAATCCATTTCAGAAGATTCCTGGATTGAAGGGGGCAGTGTGAGGGGTATTGTCCCCTTACGCATTCAATGAAGAGAAGTTATTAATCTTGCAGCAGAACTCTTGCTAAGAGCTCAGAGAAGGTCTCTGATTCTGTCTCCAATCAGATATGCCACAACAGTGGTGAAATGCAACATGGAAAGCACCACCAGCCATGGCAGGAGGATTCAAGTGAAAAGATACCCAGATCACTAAATATTACATTGTAGGTATTACTGTATCCACATACTTAAGTCTCACGGTTGCTTCATTTCCATAAGGTAGACAGGACATAGGACTGAAAGTAACCTCCTGGGTCATCAAGTCCAGTCCCCTGCTATTACAGGCAACCCTGTCATATAATCCCTGGCCCAGCTTTTCTCTTGGGGATTCTACATATCACATAAGATATTACAGAGCGCACCAAGAATTCACAGTACTTAACAGTGTTCAGACTAGTGACACTGATTCAGCCTCATTAGTCATTATTCCCTGGCCAACTATCTTCTCCTTTGTAATGTCTTTTTCATTATGAGTTCATTCATATTGCAATTATTTGTATCGAAACATGTAAGCGTCCAGTTCCAAAGGATTGTCTTTCGCCACTTACTAAAGTAACAATAACATAGAGTAATCATCCCAGAGTGCCTCCCCATGGCAAGACCCAGCATTGCAGCCCCTCTGTCTGACCCTCCTCCTGCAGACTTTGGTGGTCAGTCCAGTGTCTTAGTCGTCCAGCCACATCTCTCTATAGGTAAGTCTACAGTGGTGTGCATGCCCCTGTAGTGGATTGTGTCCATACGGTCACAAGCTAGGTAAACCCACCCCAAGAGTCCACATTTGCTGTGCTGGTCATGCATAGAACCCTGTGTACTGCATCCACACTGCTACTCCAGATATGCAATTCTGGGGCGGTTTCAGGTGGCATATCCCAGAGTTCTCTGTGTCAGATGGAACCTCCCTAGAAACTGGTTTGTGGTGTGTTGCTGGTAGTACATTCCTGTCCTTTCTGGACCCCTGTGCAGAAGAGAGTCTTTCTCCATCTTCACATTGGCCAGTGACTCTTCCAGATGAGGTCTCGCCTCACTTCTGTCCATTCAAAACTGGGTCACAGCCATGGATCCATTGAATGAGCTGATCCTGATCTTTCTTGCAGGTGCGATGTTTGTGTAGTGGAATATGAGCATGGCAAGACACTGGATTGTATTTCAGGAGCATTTTCTGAGATGTCGAAGGCAGCTGGACCTGGGGGATGAGAACCATTCATTCATGGCAGACTGAACAGACACAATGGAATAGCCCTGGATTTACCATCACTGCAGGTGCAGGAGAACTAGTACAATGTGGTGGGCTCACACTGTTTTGCCGACTTAGGATGATCCGTAGTGGCTCCAGAACCTCTGCATGAGGAAACAGGCCTTTGTGGATCTATGTGAGGAGCTTGCACCAAGCCTCAGCTGCCAGAGAACTCAGCTGAGGAATGCATTAGCGGTACAGAAGCAGGTTGCTATTTCCCTCTGGGGGTTAGCTACCTCAGACAGCTACAGGCCCATAGTTGACAGGGACCATGGTGCTTGAACCCTGTTCTAGAGGGCTATTTAGAGCAAGTAAGTTCCAACCTGCCACCCGATAACCTGCTAACAGTTGTCAGAATAGTGCTGAACTCTGACAGAGGACCCCGGTCCTGGGAGCTGATTGGCAGAACACTGGGGGTCCTGATTGGTTCACAGCTTCTATTTAAATCAAGCACAAGAACAGGAAATTGTCCTGTTTTCCCTGCTTAGGACTGCTTCCCCTGCAATAGCTGCTCTTACCGCCGATCTCCTGGTAACCTGACCCCACCTGACACATAACTCTCCAATTTCCCCCTGGCCTGCTGCAAACTCTGACCTCCTGTTATCTAACCCGGCCTGAGTCCCGAGCTCTGCTCTGACCACTATGTCAGACCACTCACATCCCAGTCGTGACAGTAGCACACCACTTTGGTGCTGGCAAGTCTACTGTCGGGGTCATGGTAGTGAAGGTTTGTGAGGCAATTAACCCTGTGATTTACACACAGATGGCCAGCATAAGAAATGTGCCTGAAATATTCACTAGCTTTCAGAGGATAGGGTTCCCAAACTGCACTGCAGTCAGAGTTTGCCAGTCAGAATGGGCAAGAATGAACCACGATGGATATCATCCCGTCATTCTTCAGGTCATGGCTGACAACAGAGGCAGGTTTCTAAACACAGATAGGGAAATCACAGGAAAGATTCATGATGCCAAGGTTCTGAGGAGATCTGCCATGTTCTTAAAGTGGGAAGCAGGGACTTTATTTCCCAACAAATGATCTTCTGCTGAAGATCTGCTACCATCTTCTCTCTGACAGCAGAAGTGCCTCCAGTTCTGAAAGATGCACATGAACCCCATTCAGCTGAACTTCCTGAGGGCAAAGAGGTAAAAATATGGTAAATCTTAAGGTGGTCCGAGTTACTGCCACAGGACAGCTGTACACAGAGGACCTAACTGGGACAGAGACAATCTCTGCTTGTCTGCTTTCTATACTTAAAAGAAAGCAAATGTACCATATGGGCAGTAATACTCCTTCCGTTTACAGATTAAGGTCCTGATTCAGCAAAGCATGTAAGCATGTATTGAATTCTAACCACTATATTCTAACCACTGAATTCTATAAGTAGCCCCATTGGGATTGTGGCATGCATCTGATGAAGTGGGTATTCACCCCCGAAAGCTCATGCTCCTAAACGTCTGTTAGTCTATAAGGTGCCACAGGATTCTTTGCTGCTTTTACAGATCCAGACTAACATGGCTACCCCTCTGATACTTGGCATGGTTAGAGTTAGGCACATCCTTAAGTGCGTTGTTGACTCAGAGCCCACGATGGATAGTTTATAATGTTTGACATAGTATGTGGTCCTTGTGAGGCTCCCTTGAGCCTTCCTTCCATCGCTAAGAACATCTTTGCCCAGCATCTCTCGCTACTCTTAGAAACCCTCCCTTCCCCCCTTCCCCTTTACAAAAGATTTTGGGATCACACGTAACAGGGCATACTCCCATATACAGTATGCCAGGAACCTGCTACCATCAGACAGGACTCCCCTATTGTAAGCTGTAGCCCAGACAGGATTTGGTAAGGTCGGATGACCTTCTGAATCAGCACTTCGTTCCTTCTGATCTAAAATTAAGTTCCTTATCTACAATATAGAAGCTACACTATGACACTTACATAACAGCCTGCATTTGAGCGACCGTTTCAGGGAGGTCAAAGACAAATCTGAACTAAAGGAATCTGAAAGAAATCCTCATATATACAGATTTTTAAGGACATAAACATTTCTACCTACGTAGGGGAGGTTAGCTATAAAAATGGCCCCATTTCCACCGAGAGACTGACTGTTCCAAAACTGTTTTCATGAACGGATGCCAAAGGGTTTCAGGTAACAGCGATGCTGCCTGCTGGTAGCCAGTGTGTAGCAGGGTAAACTTGTTTTTTCAAAAGGCTGTTTAAAACTACTTGACTTGCAAGCTGCCAGAAGCCATTTTAAATATCCATGCTTGGAAACTGTTTCAGAAGGTGTTGGATTGCTCAGTGCATGCGCACCTGAGTCGAAGCACTCACGTTAGGGCACCAACCAGGAGGTACCTGGAGTTGAAAGAGGAAGGATACATCTGAAATACTGAGCAATGGTGAGTAACAAGCAGTTTTGCTGAGCAATATTTGGAAATCTGGGATTCTCTTTTCTCTTGATAGCACCAGTAGCTTAAGTATTTGAAGAAAATATACAGCTTGCATATCCCCACCTCGTTTGGTGGTGTAGAGGGTTAACTGCTGCATGTTTGTGTTAATACCACAACAGGTGTGTGCCTTCAGAAGTTGTTAACAAGGGCAAGTTTATATAAATAAGGAGCATTAAAGGCATGAAGGTGGGGTCATAAGACAATTATAGTGTGGTGTTTTCATATAGCTTTCTATTCCAGAATCTCAAAGTACTTAACATGCATAATTATGCCTCATACCCTTCCTTTGATATGGGTAATTATTGCCACCAACACCCCAGTACAGATAGGGAAAATGAAGCACAGATGTTAAGTAGATTGCTCAAGATCACACAGCCGGTGGAAGAGCCAAGGATAGAATTCAACTCTCCTGACTGTCTTCTGCTCTAACCACTAATCAATGCTCCCTCCCTATTGAAAAGGCAGCACTGAGAATAGAAAATGCTGGAACACATTTGCATTTTAATTCAGGTGTGCCGCAGCTTGACTAACCCCATTTCTGCTCCCTGAAAGCCTGTTAGCACCAGCGAAGAGGAGAAAACTAATCTTTCTCGTGGCAAATCTCCAGGCACAGATTTCTCAAGCCAAATCAGTTCCTGTGAAAAAATGTTTCAGGCAAAGAAGGGGAAATGAGAATATTTCCTGTCCTGATTAACACCATTCACACAACTGTCTCCATTGATTCTGCCACAACGATAGCCACAAAAATCATAGAAATAAACAAGAATATCTCTATCTATTTTTGCATAAAGGGTCACCATAGTATCAGTGTTCTCAGACATTATTCGTTAATATTCACCATTAAATATATTTAACAATAATACTACTTAGACCTCACATAGCACTTGATAAAAGTAAAGTATCACAGTCCCCATTGTATAGATGGGGAAACCAAGGCAGAAAGTGCTAAGTGATTTGCCCAAGGTCATAAAGCAGTTCAGTGGCAGACTCAGGACTAGCACACAAGTCCCCTGACTGCTGGGCAGTGGCCTAGCTGCTAGACCATACTGCCAACATTACTAGCCCCTGTACATTTAAAACATACCAGTGACAGCTGGGCCCAAACTGAAACCTCAAATATGGATCTTCCTCCAACAAGTATCTGGGTGAGAATGTCAGACCAGCCACAAAAATGAACCCTTCCTCCAACCTACATTTCAGAGTGCTGCTGTCAGATTTGAATTCCTGGTCCCAAACCCACCTTTTGGTTTTGACTTTGGGTTGGGTCAAAACCAGATGGGCCCTACATTGAGAGTTTAGTACGAATATGGCTCAAGATGGCACAAATATCTAGAACAGCTGATTGTAAGAGATTTATAGCATTTGAAGCCAAGATCTCAAAAGAACTGCTCAAGATCTTGGAAGCATCAAGCCACTGCCCTGGCTCAGGTTAATCCTCTAACCCAAAACTAAAGTTTGGCAGCTGGTGCTCACAAGGCACTCTTACAGCACGTCTACACTATGAACTTAACTTGATCCATGTCAGGTCGACTTACAGGCACTGCAGCAATTACTGCAGTGGCTCATGTCCACGCTGTCCTCCCTTCTGTTGGTAGTGTGCATCCTCCCCAGGAGTGCTTCCATCAACTTAAAAGGGGCAGTGCTCCATGGCTCTCCAGGGCTCTCAACTCCGTGCACGGCTCCTCACCTGGAACTGGGATTCCCCCTACCCTTGGCTCCCCTCTGAGAGCAGGGCAGCCGCACTGGCATTCTCGGCTCCCCTCTGGGAACGGGGCAGCCAACTGGACACCAGGCGCATATCTTCCCACTGGGAGCCTGGTTTCCCCCACCCTGGCTCTCAGCTGCTTGCTTCCTGCTAGGAGCACAGCAGCTGACTGGACTCAGGGTGAAGAGCTACCCGGTGGGCTCAGCCATGCTCCTAGTGAGGAGCAGGGAGCCGAGAGCCCAGGGAGGCAGCTGAGTTCCCAGGAGAGAGATCTGCACACAGTGTCTGGTCAGCTGTCCTGTTCATGGCAGGGAGCAGGAAGCAGAGAAGCCCGGTGCAGTTGTCTCATTCCTGGTGGGAACCAGGGAGCAGAGAGCCCCAGGGGGCAGTTGAGCTCTTGATGGGGAAATCTGTGCCCAGACCCCAGTCAGCTGCCATGCTCCCAGCGAGTAGTGGGGATCCAAGGCCCTGGGTGGCATCCCTGCTGGGAGTGGGGAGCCAGGACCCCAAGGGGCTCCTCTTGGGGAGTGGGGAGTCCAGGCAGCAGCCTGAGTCGGGAGCCTGGTTAGCAGGCTGGCTTGGAGTGGAGACCGGGCAGCAGCCCAGCTGGGGAGCCAGGAGCCAGCTTTCTTGTCAATTTCTCCAGTAGAACGACAAGAAAGACAGCCAATAGATATAAGTAGCACAGTATCTACTGGGACACTGTGTTGCCCTAACTACACCAACATAAGCCCTATGCCTCTCGTGGAGGTGGAGTTATTATGTCAGTGAAGTAGCTCTTACACAGGCGGGAGCAAAGCTGTAGTGTAGACACTGACATAATTAGGTCGACATAAGCTTCTTGAGCAGTAATGGGAGGCGGGGCACAGGCACATTCCATTACTGGGGATGGAGGCTGACTGAAAAAGTTTGAGCATCGCTGGATTAAAGGGAAAGGAACCCTGATTGCAGGTCAATATTTAGGTGCTACGTTGCCGAAGAATACTGCTAGCTCTGTGCTCTGACTCATTTTGAATAAAAAGCAAAGCAGTTTCAATAACTGGTTCCATCACCCCCACCTCTTAAAGCAAGAGATCACATTCCCTCATTCACCCATCTCACAAAGATCCCTTTGAGCTACCAGCTGCTTTCTTTCAGACACTTGACACTGCCGCTTCCTTTTGGCTCAAACTTCCCAGCCTTATCCTGCAGGCACTACCACTCCCTCCCGAAGAAGGTACCCCCTTTACACACAGGTACTACTGGCTGATCAGGTGTTTTCCCTCACAGTCTGGGTTCCATCAATCAGACTTACTGAAACTGAAAAACCCTCAGCTAACGCTACACCCCATACATGCCTATATTTCTGGCCCAAAGACACAAAAATATGGCCACAAAGTCTCTTGGCACACCTATCTCAATAAATTCACCAGGGCCCTCCATATTCGGTTGCTCTTGGCTGCTCCCAGCCCACCCTAGCCAATATACTCCATTCTTTTCTCTTAGGATCTCTGAAGCAATGACCAGCTCAGCATCTACGAACAACGCGGAGCACACGAGATATTGGCTACGTGTCTCAATCAATGTATCCAGCTCAGACACTCCCATCAACAGATTTTTTGGGGAGGTGGGGGAAATGGAGGTGTTTGGAAGGGGACACAATTGAGCTCTGCTGTGGTATGTGGTTGGCTGTAGGATTCCATTGTTAAATCTGATGATGGTGTCCAGAAAGTTGATGCTGATGGGGGAGTGTTCCAGAGAGGGTTTAATGGATGAGTGATGGTTGTTGAAGTTGTGGTAGGAATCTATGAGGGATTTTAAGTCATCTGTCCAGAGAATAAAAATATCACTGATGTATCTCTGGTATATCATTGGTTTTGTGATGCATTTGTTCAGAAATTCTTCTTCAAGGCAGCTGGGGGGGGGGGCTCCCTGGACGCCATATATCCAGTCCGTCTGTTGTTTACCCTCTCTTCTCCTCTGGTTGGCAGCGCTTGCAGGAGCTCTGTCAGGGAAGCCACCCATATTCAGAGGGTAGGTCCTCCTGATCTCTTCCCCTTGCAAGAGGGGAGGATCTGGCTGGCACGAGGACCAGTCTCTCAGGCAGCCCTTAGAGATTCAACTCTATGGGCTCAGTCTCTCAGAGTCCATTGCCCCTTCACAGGATTTACGTTCTACCCCTCTTCCTGGGACATATTGCTTTGTTGTCAGTCAGGGCAGCTTCAGGAGCAGTGTGTCTCGCAGCTGTCTCCTCCTTGGCTGGACTATCTCTGTTACCAGCAGTCTCTGGGTGGAGCAGCCTTATTCTTGTTCATCATTCCTTCCTGTGGTAAGTTTCCCTCTTTTAAGCTCCTCCCTCTTCAGGCTGAACAAACCTTGCAGGTGCATCTCGTTAGCATGGAACAGGCACAGAGGAGTCCATGGAACAGGCCCACAGGAGCCCTTCACAATGGCCCTTGAAGAGGATGGCATATTGGAGAACCATCCTAGTACACAGGGCTGTTCCCATGGTTTGGACAAAGTGTTTGTTGTTGAATGTAAAATTGTTATGGGGAGGATAAAATGGATGAGTTTGGCGATGTGTTTGGGGTGAGCTGAGGGTTGTCCATTGTCTTGTAAGTATTTGAGGCAGGCAGTGATGCCGTCAGTGTGATGGATGTTGGTGTATAAGGAGGTGACATCCATGGTGACAAGAACGGTGCTCTGAGAGAGGTTGTTAATGTTGCAGGGTTTGTGGAGGAAGTCAGTTGTATCCTGGAGGAAGCTGGCCCTTTGTGTGGTGAGTGGTTTGAGGGTGGTTTCTATGAGTTCCGATATTCCTTCAGTGCCATGGCCATATATGATGGTTCTGCCTGGGTTCCCTTGTTTGTGTATCTTGGAAAGTGTGTAGAAGGTCCCTAGGATGGGTTCATGAAGTTTGTAGAATTTATCTTGGAGTTGTTAGGAGAAGGAATTGATGATATCCTTAAGTTCCTGGGTAAATTGTGGTGCAGGGTCTTCTTCGAGTTCTTGATAGTTGGTGGCATCAGAGAGTTGGTGGTTAGCCTTGTTAACGGAGTCATCACAGTTGAGGACTACAATGGTGCCCCCTTTGTCTGCTGCTTTAATCTCTATCTGGTAGCTAGATTTCAGGGACTGTATGGCTGTCCTCTGGGCAGTGAAGAGATTATGGTGGATGTGAGCTGACATTCAAAAGCTTGTAAGGAAACGGGATGTCTTGCTAAGTTTCTGTGAACTCACTAAGTGACCTAGTTACCTCTTCTGAGCAGAATAGAGCAACTGTTTGATTGTTTGGTCACATGGGCAAATTCCTGTGTGGGCTAAATTGATTCCAGACTTTTTTCTGTTTGTTACATATGATAAGATCAATCCTTGTATCCAAAGGAAAAAGGCTACTGCATTAACTCAGCTTCCTATACCCTCTGTGGAAAAGCTGGTTTAGTATACAGTAGTTTTTCCAGTTTAACCTGCTTTGGGAACTATTCCATAGACTCAACTACAGGGCTGCACTTAGGTTGTTTTTACACAGTTAAACTCCTCCAGTTATTTAAGACTCAGAAAGTGAGTGTGTTTCCAAATCAGATTCTAAGATATCTGAAACAGGGACCATGGTTAGCTATGTGTTAGCACATGGTTTTAGTCTGTAATCAAAAAACAACCTGATTGTACATGTATTGGCATCCTAGAATTTGTTCATGAGCAGCCAGATTCATACAGGATTTAAATTAGCTCAGCTCTTGGAAAACCCCAGTGGGGAAATAAAGTTACCGATCACTAGTAATCCAGCTAATTAAACGTGCTTAACCAGAAATCTCAGACACATCCCAATGAATAAGTGTATTCAAATAAGAAAGCACTTATTCTTCTATAATTAGCTTGTTGACTTTGGAATGTCACAAGAGGAACTTCATAACAAACCTGATCATATCACACAGTAATTGTACCAGTTTCCTGCCTACACCACAATGGGTATAAAAAAGATGGTTGCTTATACATATAGCAAAGTTATCTTGCATTTCCCTTATTTTTGAAGGAGAAGTGATTATTCATTCTGTTGCACAAAATGCAAAAATCAGTCAATCATGTGGAATCTCCATCTCTGGAGATATTTAAGAGTAGGTTAGATAAATGTCTATTAGGGATGGTCTAGACAGTATTTGGTCCTGCCATGAGGGCAGGGGACTGGACTCGATGACCTCTCGAGGTCCCTTCCAGTCCTAGAGTCTATGAGTCTATGAGTCTATGCATGCATTCATTACAGGACATATCACACTTGTATGATCTTGGCCATTAGAATGTAGATATCAGGACTGGCTCTCGGTGTGCAGAAGTGATCAGTGAACCTTAAAGTTTGCTGTTCAGATTTGGGAAGGATCCAAAATGCTTATCCAAATCTTATAAAATTGTTTATCCTCTGAACCCTCTTGAGCTTGCAAAATGAGGCAGGAAATCTCATTGGAAGAAGTTCTCTTTCAGATTTCCAGAAACTCTCTCTCAGATAAATCCTCAGCTGGTGTAAATAGGTGCCGCTCTGTTGAAATCAATTGAACTACATTGATTTTATACCAGCTGAGGATCAGACAGATCCCCTAAACTAAGATAAGTTAGATCCTTTCATTCATTTGCTCATGAAACAATGAAGGGTACCACTGCATGTATGCCTATGCCTATTTGCACCAGCTGAGGATCAGGCGCTCCCTCTCTTCAGTTCTTCTGCAGCATCTATCATTTTAGCATCTAGAACATTAGTTCTCAAACTTTTGTACTGGTGACCCCTTTCACACAGCAAGCCTCTGAGCGCAGCCCCCCTCCCTTATACATTAAAAAACACTTTTTTATATATTTAACACCATTATAAATGCTGGAGGCAGAGCAGGGTTTGGGGTGTAGGCTGGCAGCTCACGACCTTCCCCTCATGTAATAACCTTGCAACCCCCTGAGGGGTCCTGACCCCCAGTTTGAGAACCTCTGATCTAGAACCTTTGCTCTTGGCTCGGAACAGAAAAACTGTGGCAGTAGCTGTCCCGTCTCCTTATATTGTTATGCTGGCGAAGGAGATGAGAACTCTCTCTGAATACAACAAAGCTTTAAAAAAAGGTTCAACACAAGTTTGGGTCTGGAATGAGTCGAAAGGCTGCTTCACATTCTTGAGCCAGCGCTTTCAACCCCATTATCTGCCCTAGACCCACGTGGAGATCCACCTCTAATCTTGTACGTATGCCCCTGCATGCTGCTTGGAAAGCATTGTCCAAGAGGTAGGCCCTTGGCACTGGAGAGTGGCAGGTGGCAAACTGGCAGAAATGGCATATTTGAGTGCTCACTCCACATCCAAGTTCATCAGTTGTAAGCAGCAGCCTCTCTGCAATTTAACTTTCAAAACTTTAACCTTCCCGCAGCCCTCTGTCGGGCCCAACCGCGGGCGGAGTTCCCCGGGGCCCGCTCCTCCCTCCGCCCCCCATGGGCTGCTCGCTAAACAGCGTTAAATCGATTTAACGCTGTACCCGTCCACACTACAAGGCACTTAAAATCGATTTTAAGGGGTCTTAAAATCGATTTCTGTACTCCAGCTAAACGAAAGGAGTAACCCTAAAATCGATATTACTATATGGATTTAGGGTTAGTGTGGACGGAAATCGAAGTTATTGGTCCCATTCTTTTACTGAGCTACCCAGAGTGCACCGCTCTGGAAATCGATGGTAGCCTGGGACCATGGACGCACACCACCGAAGTAATGTGCCCTAGTGTGGATGCGTAAAATCGATTTTATAAAACCTGTTTTATAAAATCGATTTTATTAATTTCGATTTTACTCTGTAGTGTGGGCGTGGCCTTAGTGTCTGCACTGTAACACCCACGGCTGGCCCAGGTCAGCTGACATCGGCTTGTTGAACTCAGCCTGCAAAGCTATAAATTGCAATGTAGACGTTCAGGCTCAGAGCCCAGGCTCTGAGACCTTGCAAGGCGGGTGGGTCTAGACCAGGGTTCAGCAACCTTTGGTTCACAGGCCATCAGGGAAAGCCCCTGGCGGGCCAGGACGGTTTGTTTACCTGCAGTGTCTGCAGGTTCAGCCGATCGCAGCTCCCATTGGCCATGGTTTGCCATTCCAGGCCAACGGGGGCTGCAGAAAGCGGCACGGGCTGAGGGATGTGCTGGCTGCCCCTTCCCACAGCCCCCATTGGCCAGGAACGGTGAACTGCGGCCAGTGGGAGCTGTGATCAGCCATACCTATGGATGCAGCAGGTAAACAAACCGTCCTGGCCCACTAGAAGATTTCCCTGATGGGCTGCGTGCCAAAGGTTGCTGAATCCTGATCTAGGCTCCAGCCTGGGCCAAAATATCTTGTATGGTCCCACTGCCCAAACCCTTGAGCCCAAGTCAGCTGATCTGAATCAGCCAACAGCTGTTCCGTGGGTTTTTTATTGCAGCGTAGACATACCCAAAATTGCATACAGGTGCAGCTGCCTAATGACATTCAAATGAGTGGAGCAGCTGGGCGGAGAACAGTGAATGGGAGACAGATAGTAGAAGGAGAAGAAAATGCTCAGGCTTTTCTTCACTTCTTCCACAAACCTCCTGGGCTGTTTTCTCACCAGGCGTGCCCACATGTCAGAACTGCCTGGCCTCTGTATCAGAGTTGGACTAAGCTTTTGGGGGCAGGGACACTATCATCATTTTACACATTCTGCAAAGCTCCAGATGCATCTCCAGTGCTATATGAATAACAAATCTGACTTGGACTGAGATACTATGCAGGGCACAGCACATTAACCCTTTCTGGTGGCCTGCCATGGTACTCAGACCAAAAGCAGTGCTGCCTGCCTCCCATCCCCTCACAGCTTCCTCTGAGCAAAGTGGGATGGAGGGAATGGGCATGGAACTGGCAATAATAACAGTCATAGCCCATTCCCCATCCCTCCATGTCTTGCTGCTTGCATGTAGAACAGGACAGACAGAGGTGTGAAACAGCAGGAGACTCCATCTGGCAGAGCCAGAGGATCAAGCAAGGCCAAAGGACAGAGCATTGGGGCTCCAGGTCTTCCCTACTTCAAAAAGTCCCCAACTGGGTTGGTGCTTAGAAAAGCAACAAATGTATCTTATTAATCCCCTTGAGCACCTATCTGCCTTTCCCCGCTTGTTGCTTCTATGGGGCTTAATATACCTTCAGCCACCTCTCAGCTGTAACTCCTTGAGTCCTAAAGTAACCTAAATTCCACACAAGGTACGTGCCCACCTATATCTGGAGGATAGGTCCATGAATGACTATTAGCTAAGATGATCAGGGATGCAACCCCATGTTCTAGGTATCCCTAGCTTCCGATTGCCAGAAACTGGAACTAGACAGTAGGGGATGGATCTCTTGATAATTGCCCAGTTCTGTTCATTCCCTCTGAAGCATCTGGCATTGGCCGCTGTTGGGTGACAGGGTAGTGGGCTAGATGGATCATTGATCTGACTCATTCTTATGTTCTTCTGTACAAATTTGGTGCCACTTATTGAAGCTTATTTATCCCAACAATGCAGAATCCTGAGGCTGAGGCAGTGGAGAGTCATTTACATGGGAGCTGGGGATGACCCCAAATCGTTGTTTCCTACATAGATGGGTTAGTTTTAGACTGGTGCAGCACTGGGATTTTCATCCCAGGGAACATTTCTTATTTCTGAAACCTTTAATGTGATATTTTACATGGAACAGGATGAACAAAAAATGCCATTGAATATTTTGAAAATTTTCCACTGGCTACCTTGGTGGCAATGGCAGGCAGCTGGGGGCACCACTGACTCAGCAACTGTGAACCCTGGTGATTGAGCGGAATCAGCATTTCCCAAGAGAAAGCACAGAAGGGCATGAGACCATGGGGGCAGCAGCTGTGCTGTAGCCCCACCTCCTGGCCTCTGTCCCGCGAGCCCCCGCTCCCCGCCGCGGTGCGGGGGGAATTCCGGGCTCCCCCTTCCCGCAGCCCCCTGTCGGGCCCAACCGCGGGCGGAGTTCCCCGGGGCCCGCTCCTCCCTCCGCCCCCCCTGGGCTGCTCGCTATATAGCCGCGGCACCGAGCTCCTCCAGCAGCAGCAGCGGAGCTGAGTCACCTGCGGCAGGAGCGCGCACCAGAGCCACGCAAGCCAGTCTGGGACGGCAGGACAGAGTAAGTCACCCCAGCGCTCCTTGTGCTTTCCAGCTGACCTCCCCCCGCCCCTCACTAGTGGGGTCGGTGCCTTCTCTCCCTGTGCCCCACTCTCCTGCTCCCCCCTCGAGCCTGTCCCTGCTGAAGGGCTCGTGACAGGAGTAGGGAATCCACTGCAGGCAAACGCTAAACCCTGGATCTCCCTGGGACCTGCTAGTTTTTGTCCCGTTGAAATAAGACACCGGACCTAACTGCTCCCACTACATCACAAAACCCCAGCCCCCGCAGCATGAATCCTGGATGGGGTCCCTGGAGTCTGGTGGATCCGGTCAGATTTTGGCCCCAAGCTCCCAAATTTTAAAGCTTAAACTCCTGGGGCACTGAAAAATCATCAACCCCCAGGATCCCACTGCAGCAGCAGCACCACACAAACCCAGTTCTGTCTTCCTAGATCCATCCTATTTTTGGTATTCACTTCCTAAATTCCATGTCCTGGAGTACACCTGGAGCTGCTCCTCCAGCACCAAAAATTCCAGTGAAAAGTGCTGCATAAACAGGGATCCAACATGGGGCTCCAGATGGATTTTAGCAGTTTGGGTCCCAACTCCCAAATCATGCTAGGGAGAAAACAGTTCCTCCTACTTCACTGCAAAAATCCAGACTAGTCCTGCTCTGACGCATCCCAGCCCAATAACATTGGAAAGACATCTGGTGCCTGGATTCTGCCAGATTTTAACCACAATGGGCAATTACGGTATTGCTGTATACTGCTGGACATACAGCAACACTTTGAACCTACCCCCTGATGTTTTAGCCCCCTTTTGAAGGTGCAAAGGTAATTCCCATCCTGGAATCACTCTACCTGGAGAGCCCACCTCACCCTAGAACATCTCCTACCTTGTGGAATCTCACCGTATACCTAGGAAGTGATCCCTTCATCCCCTGCAATGGCTATGAGGACGTTTAATTGGATGATGTTTTCAACTCCAGAGTGAACTATCTTCTTAACATTTGTATAGAGGCTTCTCCTTGGTGCTGTTGCAGAGAGGGCTGTTATTAAAGCATGTGACTGAAAGTCACATCTGGTTCTGTTTCCAGTGTGCCTATGGAGAAATGGGGCACACATTTTATGGTCAGATGTTAAGAAATACTCATTACCCAGCAGCTCCTCTGGGATTCTCAATCAAGAGCTCAGCTCTTTTGAAAGTCTGGCCTCTTCATGTAATTGACCAATGGGGAGTTGAGCTCTTTTGAAAATCTGCCCCTTAATTTCAGTGCTTCACTTTCCTCATCGGTAAAACAGGGATAATAGCTGCTTCGCAGAGCTAAGTATTTCTGCAACAGGCTGAGCCATCCTGGCAAGGAAGATGCTGTGTAAGTACAAAGTACTGTTAGAACTCTGTGTCTACAGTAGAAGTTGCCTGTATCCTTCTCTCATTCTCTTTGTTTGCATCTTTTAATAAGTTTAGACAATGTTTCTAACTACAGTACTGAAGGAATGTCATGCAGATACACTAAGGAAGCT
The DNA here is from genome assembly GCF_025201925.1 of Gopherus flavomarginatus. Classification (NCBI taxonomy): domain Eukaryota; kingdom Metazoa; phylum Chordata; order Testudines; family Testudinidae; genus Gopherus; species Gopherus flavomarginatus. Next base: position 139,809,422 of record NC_066621.1, read on the forward strand.
GTGTGAGGAAAAATACAATGAATAATAATTTACCTTCTGCACATGCACTGGTATTTATTTATATATAGTAATGAGAGTTTTGGCAGGCACACAAAGTAAATTAATTACAGAAACCAGTTTTTAAACAGCTAGCCAGTTGTCTAATATCCTGGGGCCAGATTAAGCTCACCGATATAAATGTGCCACTCCCACTAATGTCCATGGATTTGTGTTCAGGTCTGAGAGCACAATTTGGCCCTTGGAAGACTGTATTGAAGTGCAGTCCTAGATTCTCAAGATGCTAATTTCTCTGGCTGTGATAGCAAGAGAGGGAATTGTTTACATTTAAACCAACTTGAAACCTAGTTTCAAAGGGAAGTAGAAGAAATTTCAGCTACTACGCTTTCCTGTGTCCCCTAGTAGGTTTAATGATTTTTTTTTGGTAATTTTTCTCCCCAGTGCTTTTTGAAAAATCCTCATTAACGAGAGAAAGTGACTTAGATGCCGTAGTCACATAAGGGAAAATTTTCAAAAGCGCTTAAGTTTTATTTTCAGAGGTGATTTAGGAGCCCAAATCATAGGGACTTGCTCTCCTAAGTGCCTGAGTCGCTTTTGAAAATAGGACTTTACCCACAAGCTCCAATTCTGCAGTGAGATGTGGATATGTGACAGCTGCTATTTTGGCTGACACATCAGGAAATGACTTGGGGACTTTCAGATTCCTAATTGGAGCTGAACAGATAAGTGATTTTTGGCTTGGTTGTGGAACCAAAAAATCATGGGGGGAAAAAAAGATTAGGTTCATTTCATATCAAAACTGGATGTTTCAGTTTTGTTTCTAAGCAAACGGTCATTCCCAGATGTTACTTCTGTTGAAACTATTTGCTGAGTTTGATCTGAATTTGCAAAGAGTTTGGGGGTTGCCACAAAACTGCATTTTTCATTTAATGTATTAGTCGCTGGAAAAAAAAAAGTCACCCAGCTGTACTCACATCCTCTGTGGATCAGCGGATTTGGGGACCTGTAACACACTCTCCCGGGGTTACACAGAGGCAAACAGATTTCTGCCCTGCTATGGAGCCTCACTGAAAGTCGATAGGAATACTTGCATGCTAAAACTTGCACGTGTAAATGTTTGTGAGAACAGGACCTGTCTACACTGCAGCAGTCAGCAAGCCTCCCAGCACAGGTAGACAGATGCACGCTAGCAGGACTTAAGCTTGCATGCGATCTTAACTGAGTGGCTATTGCAGTTTAGGCAGCAGCATGGGCTCTCAAGCCCCTGGCTCTGAGTGTGGGTGGCGAGCGTGAGTCTGGCAGAAGCTCAACATGCACACTGCCGTTTCGAGTGTGCTAGTGTAACCCACACACCTTCTGGGTGTGGTGTTCTGTCCCATCTAGTGGCACCAAGACCACTTAGAGAGTTAAATGAGTTTGCTCTACAGCTTTCACTAAGTGCCAAGCGGCTTTTAGTTCATGTGGTAGAGGCTCATGCACTAAGGTCCAGAGAGCCCCAGTTTAATCCTGCCCACCGATGACCGGGGTCTGTCAGTGTTACACTAGCTCAAACCTCACTAGTGCCCATCTGTCTACTGAGAGGCTCACTTCCAGCTTCAGTGTAGACAATCACCTAAGTCATAGGTGGAACACACGCACCATATTTATTCCTGATCTTATAGGAAGTATTAATTTGGCCCAGCAGATCTACATACAAAGACGTCTTGAAACTGACTATACACAAAGTGCTGTCATACACACAAAAGGAAGCAGACAAATTGGATGGGATTTTCAAAAATGCTCTGCATTAGTTTGACTCTGCTCCCACTAGAATTCATGGCAAAACTGATTTTTGAGTTCAGCAGAGTCAGGCCAATGTTAAGTCTTTTTGAAAATCTAACCTTTGTTGCAATGGAACGGAAAGTTGACAGGCAGCTTTTCAAAAGAGCTCAGCACCCAACATGCTGAATTCTTCTGCAAGTGTCATGTGGCACCTGTATGTGAAACATGTCAGAGTTGTCTGCAGTGTTGTTGTAGACATGTTGGTCCCAGGACATGAGAGAGAGAAGATAAGAGGTAATAAATCTTGTTGGGCCAATAAAAGATATTACCTTGTCTCAGACACATTTCAGACAGAAGGCTGCTAAGGCTGCTGATGTCTCTTTTAAAGCCCAGAATGTAGCAATATGGATTTGATAAATATGGTAAGGTTAGAGGCACTGGGAAATTAATGCCCAGGCCAACCCACGAGAGAGGGCTTAATATAGTTAAACTAGTGCAACTTTCTCATGTAAACAAGACCTAAGCTGGTTTGAAGGGAAACAGTTTTATACTCTTCTATAAACAATCTTATACTAGTAACTGCACCCACACTAGGGGACTGTAGTGATTTTAGTTACATTGGTCAATATTCAGTTTTTGCACCAGCCCTTGACATGAATTCATGGAAGTCATGACTGTAAAGGAAAATGTAGATATAACAGTACACTCTGAGTAACTTATCTTGGGTTTCTGAACTCTCTGTGGAATAGAGGTAAATAGAATTCCTTAAACTACAGAGAGGCCATAAATCTCATCAAGCCTGTATCATCAATAGGCTGGAAGTAAACAAGAAAATAAGACAAATTCCTGACAATACTTGCAGGCTTCAGTGGGGGGAAGAGGAGGAAATAAGAAGGGGAGAAAACCAGCAAAGAATCTTATAAGAGAACAAGCCCATCTTACTAAGCCCAGCCCATTCTCTGGTTTGCCTAAATAAATGTGCTAAAATACCCATATGGCAGGAGACAGATTACAGGTCTGTCGCAACTTACACGCATTTAACATGCGTGATTTCAGCTTTACATTGTAGGGCTGGAGTCCGAGGGGCGTGGCCTCAAGCAGAAGAGGCGTGGCCTCAAGATTTAAAGGTCTTGGGGCACCAGCTGTGGCTGGGAGTCCCAGGACCTTTAAATCACCCAGGGGGCTCCCAGCTGCAGAGGTGGCTGGTAGCCCCTGGGGCGAACAAAAGGGCCCTTTAAATGCCATCCCCAGCCCAGCTGCCAAAGCTGCGGTGGGATTTAAAGGGCTCCTCCGGGCTCCCCACTGCGGCAGGAAGCCTGGTGGAGCCCTTTAAATCCCGTCCGCAGCTTTGGCAGCCAGGCCGGGGCCGGCATTTAAAGGGCTCCACCAGGGTTCCCTGCTACAGTCGAAGCCCAGAGGAGGCCTTTAAATGCCTCCCTGGCCCAACCGCTGGAGCTGCGGGCGGGATTTCAAGGGTTTGGGGATGTAATTTTGAGTATACGTGGTTTTCACTTTACAGGCTAACCGCAGAACGGAACCCCCGCGTAAGATAAGACTTGCCTGTACTAGTTCTCTGAAGATTCTGCGTTTTGTTTGAGTGTCTGTTTTTTGGCAAGATAAAAGTGGTAAGAGCCCTTTTCGTATGGTGTCCAGATCTTCAGAGTCTGTCATCCGAGATCTAATTCAAGCATTTCCCCTGCCCTCCGCACCACATCACACCTCTCCCACACGCCAAAACCTCAGTATTGCAACTTTTCAGGAGCTGGGAATTCTGAGGAACACAAAGCTATTTGCACAATCCAGAGAATCCAACCACTAACATCAGTCAATAGCAATATTGATCCTAACCTTATTGCTACTTAATATGGAATGGCAGAGGGCTCCATGTATGCTCCCGACTGTGATTCTGGCTCTGATTGACCAAGTCAGAAATAATTATGCCCATAGATTGTTCTACACATCACTGGGGCACCTTTTGAAATGGTGCCACTTGGAGCTCTCTCTTACTAATGAAGTGGATTCTATCTAGATTGCATGCTTCTAAGGGAAGTGGCATCAATTGCTGATTCCTTGGCTGGGAGAGGAGTTTGCTCCATTTCTGGGAAATGATTCAGTACTGCAGAAGTTATGCAGTTCACTGGCTTTAGCCAGGAGGAGCTTTAATAATATCAAATGCTACCTAACTGTTATACAGTGCTTTTCAGCGGTGGACCTCTAACTGTTTCACTAAAGAGGGAAACTGAGATACAGGGAGGAGAACTGACTTTCCCCAAGTTCCCAGCAAACCAGTGGCAGAGCCCGGAACAGAAGCCAAGTCTCCTAATGCCTAGTCTAGTGATATAGCCATTAATTTACCCAACTTCCCTTTGAGTAAGTGAAGTCAGGTGCTGTGGTTACTGAGCAGGGAAAACCAAACTACAGCAGAGAAGCAGGTGAAGAGTTCAGAGGCTCTCAGCTTGTCTGTTTAGCCTGAGGTAGGGGAGAGTGGAGTCGCCTGCATTCCAAGTTAGCACAGGCGGCTGAGATACCCTGGGGATTCCGGCAGCTTAAATGAATGCAAAACCACTAAGAGCTTTGCATTTAGATAACTACTGGGACTAATGAAAGAGTGAAATTGACTGTGCCCCCTAGCACTAAGCAGTATTTACAGGTTTAGGTTTCAGAGTAGCAGCCGTGTTAGTCTGTATCCACAAAAAGAACAGGAGTACTTGTGGCACCTTAGGCTACGTCTTCACTACCCGCCATATCGGCGGGTAGCAATCGATTGCTCGGGGATCGATATATCGCATCTCATCTATATATCGATCTCTGAACGTGCTTATATCGATTCCGGAACTCCACCAACCCGAACGGAGTTGCGGAGTCGACGGGGGAGCCACGGACATCGATCCCGCACCGTGGGGACGGTGAGTAATTCGATCTTAGATACTTCGACTTCAGCTACGTGAATAACGTAGCTGAAGTTGCATATCTGAGATCGATTTTCCCCCATAGTGTAGACCAGCCCTTAGAGACTAACAAATTTATTTGAGCATAAGCTTTCGTGGGCTACAGCCCACTTCTTCAGATGCATGGAATGGAACATATTTTGAGGAGACATATATACACCTAAAGAGAGCATGAAAAGGTGAGAGTTGTCTTACCAACTCTGAGAGGCCAATTAAGTAAGGAAAAAAAAAACTTTTGAAGTGATAATCAAGATAGCCCAGTACAGACAGTTTGATAAGAAGTGTGAGAATACTTACAAGGGGAGATAGATTCAATGTTTGTAATGGCTCAGCCATTCCCAGTCCCTGTTCAAACCTAAGGTGATTGTATCTAGTTTGCATAGCAGGTTTAGGGTAAACCTAGTTCTTGATATTTAATTACTTTTGCAATAATCATTTAGCCTTTTACAATGTTTACAGAATAAACCATATAAATACAGGGATTGTCACCCACTGCTGAAATGCGGCCCTCTGAGATAGAAGGCTGGAGCCTTTCCGTTGTTTTAGTTTTTAACTTGGGCTTGTGCCCTTTCATGTTTGTCGATTTGGATTTTTAATTTTTGCTTTTTTTAACCTTAGAAATATCAGGAACGTCAAGTCTAGTCTCTCTGGAGGACTTGCTGAATGACCTGACAATAAACATGTTAGACCAAGCCCTTTAATTGAAGGAGTGGAGATGTGCTAAATGTTTTCACAAGCCCATCCTTTATCCAAAATGCTGATTTGTCATTGACGTTAAATATGTTATACAAACAAAGCTTTAGTCCTTCTGACTACAATCCCCTCTCACATTTCCCTCTCTAGCCTTATAGTGTCATTTTGCTAGTTCTCCAGTCCTCAGAGTTTTCTGAGGCAGATGAGCAAGGTTTATTGTTGTCAAAACAGGTACAATTCTCTTCAAAACCTACCTTTCAAGTCTTCATCAAAACAATAAAAGCATAAGCCCAATTTTTTAATTTGCATGTCACCTTCGAGGACAGCAAATGGAGAAATGTCTTTATCCATTTAGAACAAGAGGACAGCTTGCTTGGAGTGCCAGATGGGAGTGAGGATACTTCTAACTAATTCTGCAGTTGAACAAACAGAAAAATGTGTGAGGGTGTGTGTATTTTTTCCTGATCTCATAGGAGGTATTAATTTGGCCCAGCAGATCTAGATACAAATAAGTCTTTGTTCTGGGAAACAGAGATTAGGACAATAGCCTTGTGATATATAACCACTGGGCATCTGTCTAGATCCTCTATTACAATGGCATCCTTTGAAATAAATGACAAATAAAAGGGGAAGATGTTTTACATCATAAGAACCATAAAACTGGAGTTGATGTACCTTATTGAGTCTAGCTATAGTGAATTGCAATGGCTAATTACCCAAACAAAAAAAAATCCCCACATTTCTTTTGTAAGATTCCAGAAGGGGAAATTGTATCCCTAGTTTAAAGTCATAATTAGTATTATGTTAGCAATTATGACAACATCCTTAAGAGCCTGAGCATCAGACCTCCCATTTTCTCTTCCTGTGTGAGTGATGCCACAGCTGCCGTGAAGACTGGTTTGAAAGGACTCCCGTTCAAGCTCTGTGTTTCTGGCCATTGTGATGACATTCCTGCTGGCAGAAGAGTCAGCACATCTACCCCTAGGATTTCCCAGAGTCATCCCTTATTCCTATTCATTTGGAATGCTACTCACCAGGTTTTAACTTTTAGCAAACCTTTGTGATCACTTGCAAATGAACGAACCTGTTAAATGAGGTGTGTGCCTGGTAATTTTTCGTAAGCCAGTTATCTTGGGTTGATTTCTGCGTGTGTAGACTGGCAGTGGCACTGAATATAACCAACAGGTTTTTTTAATTAATAAAATGATCATGTTTCTCGCATTCTCTAAAAGCAACCTGCATTATTTCTTCCAAATCCTGAATCTCACCCCATAGGTCAAAGCGGGGAAGGAATACTCCTGTGTAAAACTGAATGATTCCCTTTCCCAAGTGCCTGTGAGTCATAAGTTTGTGTCATACTGTCAGCTTGACCTTCTAGAGTAGTTGTTTTTGGATGATGCCAATGTCAGTAATCGGACTCAAAACAAAGAGCCATAGTCTTCCAATTGATGTCCCTACACGTCAGCACTTGTATCAATGGAAGCTGCATATAGGGGAGTGATCACACATATATCCTAGTACGTGGCCCTAAATCTTACAGTATAAACTGAAGAAGAGCATTTGGAGGGCTTGATATTATAAGTTCATTTGTTAGGGGTGTGGTCATAGCCAAAGTCTTCCCCCACTTCTAACCATGCAGCTGCCCACTGTTCTGATGCTACAGTTTCACAGCAGATGCTAAAGGGTGGCCAATCTGCATATAGCAATGCATTAGATGTGACCTGCATGAGAGCCAAAGAGTGTTGCTGGCAGCAAGGGCTAAAAACTTAGCATGGGGCGGGGGGTTGGGTTTTTTTTTTGTTTTGTTTTATTATTATTTGTATTACAGAAGTGTCTAGGAGCCCCAGTCAGGGACAAGGACCCTATTGTGCTAGGTGCTGTACAAAGAGCTAATGGCTTTGGTCCCTCCTTCACCAGAGAATGCTTCCTGCTCACTGGTAGGGAGTGAATTTTTTAAGTACTGGATATTTTACAGTACCAGACATTTGCAGTGCCGATCCCAGTACCACTGGAAATTCCTATATGATTAGGAATCTGCCTGTCTCAAGAAACAGCCCCCCCCACCCTTCCCTGCCATAGGAGGATGCTCTCACTATAGAAACTTCGAGCTGAATTTGCTTCCCATGCTATTTCAAGCTAGTGCCTGGAGGCCAGCATTTGTGCTATGTAAGACCCATCTCTTCTGAGGGGGTGGGATCTAGAGATTTGGTTTATTTGTATGGGAATTCGACAGCAGATGAGCTGTATCTTTTTAGATACTGTAGCTGCACCAAGAGGCTTTCTGGAATGGAGGGTCTTACATTCCAGAATACATTGAAAAAGGACCAAAATAGTCTACAGTGCATCAGTCATTTGCAAAGATGTATCCTGCTTTGTTTGGACAGCCTGGAGTACAAAAGGACCCTGACTCTGACTGGGGTCTCTGGTGTTTCAGTGAGACTAGTAATAAATATTATGCTAATGCAGGAGGATTCACTCCCTGCAGACATTAATATTACTTGATAAGATTTTTTTTCCCAGTACGTGCCTGATTCTCCTAAACATTATAAATGGGATTTTCAAAAAGCTTTCAACATTGGCTGAAGTGAGAGAGTTTTACTAGTGACTTCACTGGGAGCATAGTTAACCCATCCCAGACTTCCCCCAACAAATGCATTTGCACACCCAGCTTGTCTGAGTTTTATGATTGTGCTTACAAATCCGGTAACTGCATGTGCAAACTGCCAGTGGCAACTGCCATGTACCATCAAGTGCAGATGTGTATGCATTTCTGTGCTCATAGAGATTAGACGCAGGCCCAGATTAGGTGCAGGACTGGGCCCTAGGTGTGTCTATATTACAGACTGTGTATATTAACCTCACTGAGTTCCTTGTTTCCACCACACTCTGGTGGAAAGACATGTACTTATGTATTTATACAGACTCCTGAAGATTTCCAGTAAAGACAGTTCTGAATCATCACTTTCAGGTTCCACAGGAATACATCCACCCACCTCAGTATTATTAATGTCAACAAAGGTGTTGTCTTGGGGCCCTGTCTAATGTTCTGCAGATCTCCTGCTTCAAATGCTCCTCCTGACTGACACACTCTTGGGCCGTGTGCTGTAACTCGCTCAGTGCAGCCCACACATGTTTAACAGCAGATTACTGTAGCAATTTTCATTTACAGGAATAGGCCTTCAACTTTGTGCCACTGGCATGTTGTTTTGTTTTAATGCAAGCATTTGGGCCTGACAACTCCTTTACTCTAATTTACAGGCTTAAAAAAAAGAAAATGATAAAAATGATGCCCTTTTTCAACAGTCCTTTTGGGATGGGTAAGATTTCTAAGGACTGCATCACTGGAGTAAAGCCGTCTGGAAAACCTTCTACATCATCAGAATCCGAGCCAGATAGTGTGTCTATTGAATCAGCTGTGGAAGAGACCGAGCCAAAAGATCAGGTGAAAACTGAAAGCCGAGGACAAGATTCTGCTCTCGGAGACTCACATGCACCTTCCACTCCAGCCAATGGGAGCTGTCCTTCATCCAAGTGCAGAGAGAGTCCCAAAAAGAAAGGAATAAAGGGAAAACTAAAAGATGCCTTTAATTTTCGGGGTGGTCAGAAGATAGTGAATCAAACAGAAAAGGATGGAGCAGTGACAGACAAGAAGCCACTGACAGGTACAGTATGCACCAGTTCTATCTATCTACATTTATGGCCACCCCACAAACATTAGTGTATTTTATCCCCACAGCGCCCCTCGGGGGTGGGTAAGTATTATCCTCATTTTACAGGTGAGGAATGGAGGCATAGGGCAGATTAAGTGACTTCCACTAGATTTCCTGTGAAGTCTGTGGCTGAGGCAGGAATTGGACCAAGGTCTCCCAAGTCTACTAGACTATCCCTTCCTCCTTCTAAGCAATTAGTGTTGTATAGTCTGTCTAATGTAAATGTACAACCCTGATACAGATAACAAACAGGCTTGGCAAAATGTGTGCGTGTCTGACCACTAGGATATATGTCTGGAGGCCAAGCAAGTTTGCTGGCCATTCCAGCATCCATGCAGCCACGAGGTTAGCTGGAAACCACCTGTTGTTAGTTGTTCCTGGAAACCACACCATCCGCAAAGCCAGGCCTCTGTAATGAATGATGTAGATTTGGACAATGATAATTGACCTTTACTGGGAGGGGTATTCTAACATAGCAGCCCCTCCGGTCCAGAGGATAGTGCCTGAAGGAGGATTGGACACTTTAATGCTTACCTACTAGCACGAAGTATTTGTATTCCGGCCAACCTCTCAGGGTTTGTCTATATGAGCAGTTAGTTTGTGGCAAGCTGAGGTGTAAATTTACCCCACACTAGCCTGCCATGCACAAAGTTTCTGTCTGTGTGGACCTTGCTAGTGTGCGCTATAAATTCCTTAATGCACATACATTTTGACTTACCCTGCTTTGAAACGAGTGTTGATTAAAGCACATCCTGGAATTTTTAGTGTGTGGCAGCAGGCCTCATACGGACACGTAGCATGTGGCAGGCTAGTGCAGGAGAGATTTATACCTCAGCTTGCTGCATGCTCACTGGTTCTTGTAGAAAGGAGTACTTGTGACACCTTAGAGACTAACAAATTTATCTGAGCATAAGCTTTCTTGGGCTACAGCCTACTTCATCGGATGCATGCAGTGGAAAATACAGTCGGAAGATGATATATAATACACATCATTTCTAGCAGAGGAGAGAAACTTTTTGTAGTGGTAATCAAAATGGTCCATTTGCAGCAGGGGTGTGTGTGTATTATATATCATCTTCCTACTGTATTTTCCACTGCATGCATCCGATGAAGTCGGCTGTAGCCCAAGAAAGCTTATGCTCAGATAAATGTTAGTTTGTAAGGTGCCACAAGTACTCCTGTTCTTTTTGTGGATACAGACTAACACAGCTGCTACTCTGAAACCTGTTCTTGTAGACAAGCCCTCAGGCATAGCATAGGATAACAAATCAGTTTTCCCTGAGGTTTTTTTGTTCTGGTGCCCAGCTCTTGGTACAACAGCAAGTACCAAGGGCTGGACAATAGATTCTGGATTCTGAGTACTTGCCAACTGTTTCTGTCATTCTGTTCCACAATCCTAGCAGAAATCTAAATTCAGGAACAACAATATTGGGACTTCATGTGCCAGGTTTTTCAGTTACTGTTGTAGTCTGTTTGCTTATGCTCATTCTTCAATGTCTTAGCATGCCCGTGATTCATGTGTCGAATTCCCAGTGATGTCATTGGGCGTGACATGACTGGAATGAGCAGATTGCCTTCACTGTTGGTCAGTGGCACTATTAATGGCCTTTGAATGATTTGTAGTCTTTCTGGTGACTAAGGTTTTGACATCTGTTCCCTCCAGTGTGATCTTTGAGGAGCAAGCGGACATGGGTGAGAGTTGAGAATGTATCATCTCATTTCCACTCTTTCCCGTCACTTACACTAAAGAGCACAACTGGCTGAGCTTTTGGTGTGTCTATGTGCACTTTCCCATGATCTTCAGTGTTCCTGCTATAAAGATGCAGGTACCACTCAGTTTAGTAGCCTGGATCTTTTTCACTGCTAGATGGATGGCAGAGGGTAAAAACAGATATAGATATCCCACTCGAGTTTTGAAGCTATCTATCAATAAGCCCTGAGTAGAACCTCTAGTATTTTAGCATAAAATAGTTGGCAGCACATCCAACCGCTGGACTGGTAATACCTTGGCACAGCCTGAGTCACAGTCATCTCTAGTGAGAGAGATGGCAGCAATATTCAGAGATCTCTAAAAGTCACCTGAATGACACTTTTCCGTGAAGTCTAAGAATCTGCATTAAAAGGGCTATATAACTGAATGCGCTGTAGTATCGTGGGCCATTTTTGTTGAGATGGGAGCCTTGGTCGTAAAGCAGTTGGGTACAAAAATTGTTGTTCTTTTGACAGTTGAACAAATCAGAGAGCACCTTGAAAGTGACCAATTCTTCGATGCCACTCAACAGCTGATTGCTCTGGAGTGGGCCCTTTACAACAACTTAGGTGGCAAGAGTGAAGAGGAATTGTTAAGGGAGCAAAGCACAGTGGAATCACTCTATGAACTACTGAAGAGTAAAGTCTTCAGCATCATAAAGAATTCGATAATCCTAGCGCCATCTAATCCAAAATTACTTCGGCATGCCGTGTACACAATAGAAGAGCAGGAGGTGGAGGATGAGAGATACAAGTCAGAGAAGCCACCTGACAAGGTCGTGAGTTACAGACCCAGAAAATGGAAGGAGGTTTGGATGGACACAGTGAAGCAGTCTGTAGCTGATCGTATGAAAGACATCCAGCTCACTAGCTCTGCTGAGAACCTGTCTACAACTGCTTTTTGCTTTCTGCACATGGGAAGGACAATGAAAGAGGATATGATAACAGTGGTGGAATGCATTAAACAACATTACCACGCACAGTTTAACGTATGCAGCACATATGCAGAATGTTACCATAGCTATTTCTCTTCTCAGCTGCAGCTGATTGCTGAGTTTGAACTGGGAGATAAGGACCTATATCTCCTCCTCACCTGGGTGCAGAACTTTTATCCAAAGTAAGTGGTGATTATATCTGTGTGTTTCTGACTAGAGTTGACTGATCTGCATTCATGTATTCCCATGCCATACATGCATGGGATCTATCATCACTTAGTCTGTTATCTTTGGTTTTGCCAGTGCCAGATTTTGGATAGTAGATTCCAGAAACGATCAGTAAAGGCGATTTCTCTCTCTGAACATTTAGAGATGGTGTCTGAGCAAAGTGTATCTAATAAGAGAACACTTAGTCTTGATCTACACTTAGAAGTTATGTCAACGTAGCTGAATCTGACAGGGGTGTGAAAAAACCACACTCCTCACCAACATAGCTATGCTGACAAAACCCCTGTGTCTAGGCTGGCTCCAGGCACCAGCTAAGGTAGCAGGTGCTTGGGGTGGCACTCCGTCCGCTATTGGGGCGGCTGCCAAAGAGGAAGGGAGGGAGTGAAGGATCTGCTGCCGAAGAGTAGAGCGGTGCAATTGAGTTGCTGCTGAAGTGCTGCCAATTGGCCTTTTTTTTTTTTTTTCTCCCGCCGCTTGGAGTGGCAGAAAACCTGGAGTCGGCCCTGCATTGTGTAGATTGAGCTATGTTGACAGAAGACGGCTTCTGTCAAGGCAGCTAGCATTGTTCAGAGAGGTGGTATTCCTATACCAACAGAAAAAGGTCTTTAGTCGGTGTAGGCCGGCTGTACACGAGAGGGCTGTGCTGACACAAGCCACATGGTGTGGACATAGCCATAGTAAAGGGGATATTTATGGCAAAATCCTTCCTTTGCTGTAAGCAGGCACACTGGGAAGTGGGTATGTGTTTGCAACCCATCTGAAAGTGTAGGAGCCATCTTGCCAGTGCAGGATGGGCAACGGCAGCTGGGAGACACTCTACAGCATCATTTATTGCTGGTCCCAGAAAGGAGCAGGGTTCACCCACCTCTAGAGCAGGCTCCATGTTGCAGCATGTGTACAAGGTACCTAGGGGTCACATCACACCCTATGCTAGCAGACCATACCGCTCTGCAGGCTGGTGAGAACTGGCAGGTGAGCAGCCAGGTCCCTTTCCCAGTACCTTGTGACAAGTGCTGCCACATGGGGGGGGGGAGGGGGACTCTCACATGCCCCCACCAGTAACACCCATGTGACCCAGGGCAGGAGTTTGTCTACAGTGATTAGTAATGTACAGCATCAAGTACGATTTTTACAGTATCCAATTCAGACAGTAATTTTGAAACTCAAACACCTCTTGGGTGTCTTGATAGCCATGCCAGGTTATACCCTGTAACTTAACGGCTTGCAGGTGGCAGAAGATGCCTATCTGTCTATGCTCTGTAGGGGATCATTTGACACCACGTACAGTTACACTTTATCCTCATCCTCCCGTGCACTGAGTCATGCCAATTACACTTTATTGCTCTTCAGCCAATTGAGCGAGTGTCTAAGTAGTCAGGGAGTCCCCTCACCTGTCCCTGTGGCTTAAATACATAGGATGGTATTTGCCAGGTCTTGTATTGTGTGGTCCTTGGGCCTGACGCTCCACTAATGTAAATCTGCATTGCTCCATTGGCTCCAAAGATGCCCACATATTTATGTGCAAGTTGGCTTTGCTCCATTGGTGTCAAGTACATGGCTGATTTTTGGAATCTAGTGCTATGCTGATTTACCCCAGTTTGAGGACCAGACCTGAAATCAACACCTGCAGTTTATTCTAATCCTCTGGGGAGGATTTTTCGCTTCCCCTCAGAGTGCCACAACAGCAATCTTTCAGCCCAGTGGAGCTGGAAGGGAGTCCAGTGCATTGCTGCCACTCTTTAACGAAATAGCTCACAACATCAGGGTGGCCTGGGCAGGTGCCCTGTCCTGATCACCCCTCCAGCTGTGCAACTGAACTCTTCTAGATTCTCCTTCTCTACCCTAGTCACCTCCTCCTGGGGAAGTGAAGGACCTTTTTTCCTTGTGGCCCCTCATTCAACTGCAGGTCTGTGCTCCTGAGAAACATGATGTGAGGTCATCTGGGAGGGCGGAGTATCTTGCTTAGGCATTACCCACAGTCCCTGCGTACCTCACAGGGTGTGTTTACACTGCAGCTGGGAGGCGTAATGCCCAGCTCAGGTAGACATACATGGGCTAGCTCTGCTCGAACTAGCACCTGAAAGTAGCAGTGAGGCCACAGCAGTGTGGGTGGAGGCTTGGATTAGCTGCTTGAGTACAATCCCCCCTGGCCCTGGGGGTACAGCTCAGGCAGCTAGCCTGTGCCACCCTGGCCCCGGTGCTATTTTTAGCATACTAGCTTGAACACAACTTGTGCATGTATGTCTACCCACACTGGAAATCACATCACACAGCTGCTTAGTAGATACTCCCTGAGTTAGGAGAGCAAGGAATGGAACCCAAATCCAGCAGAGCATTAGCCAAAGGACCGTTACTGGGCTGAACTGCCACATGTTTTGTAAAACTGAACTCCTCCAAAGTACTAGACAAACCAATTGCTCTGCTGTTAGATATGTTTTGTGAAGAAGTCATGTTCCTTATCACAAGCTGTAAATACAAAAGCTGTGTTACTTTATTTTAAAACCCAAGTATTTTTTTCCTAAGTGCTGCTTTGCTGTAAGATGGATTGACTTGAGGTTGATTTTATAATTTTTTTCAAAAGTGCTGCTGCACTCAGGGTAGAAACATTGATCAGCTAGTCATGTTTTAACTACTTTCATAAAGAGCAACACGTGATTAAATTGGTATTGCTAAATATGGATATGAGAGTTTGCAGACACCTTCCCTTAAACTGCAGAAACTGTCAGTGTTTCATACCCAGCCTAACCTACTTCCTATGTTAAACATGCACTGTGCAGTGCGGGAGGGTACATGCACAAGGCACGCACCTGCCACTGGTAAATGAGGATACATGATGTCACTGGGCATTTCATAAGAGACCACAGGATACGTACACCAGGGATGAATTTACCCCAGTGGGTTGAAATTCTAAAAGCAAGTCGTTTTTTCATACACAAAAACCTCAGTGTCCTATCTCTCTGAGTGACTTTATTTGAATATATGGAGATGTAAACCAGATGACAGTAGATTTCCTCTGTGAAAGAGTCTCCTCAAACCATGCTTCTCATCTAACAGCCTGAATGAAACGTAGCGGTCACCTCTAGCAGAGGGCAGGCTTCTGGGCCCAGAGCCCGAACTCATTCTAGGGAGTGCTTAGAGCAGCTGAGGAGAAGGAAGGTGTACACAGTTGGACTTAGTTATCATTGTGCCTCCCCTCCCACCCATGATTCTGGGCACTGGTTGCTCCCCTCACAAAACAGGTTTAAGTTAGTTGCCTGTGGCCCCAAGGGGCTATTTTACCTGTCAGGGGACAGCAGAGTAGAGAGAATCCTTGGCCACACCTCCTGCAGCAGGCAATAGGAGGTACAGCAGTGATTCATGTTGCCGCAGGTTCCCCTTGCACTGGGTGAATCCTCTTGCAGCTGGCTATACAAGTTTTACGGCAACTTTGCACCAGGGACACAGCACAACTCTGATCCCTAGACATTTAAAGGTGCAGCGCACAGGGGGGGCAAAACAACAATGACATAGCTACACATACCATGCAAGCCTCCCTCAGCGTATTGCATTCAGAAAAGTTCTGGCATAAGCCAAAACGTGTGGCTTTGTTTTGAAAACCGAGTGGGTGGTTTTAGGAGTAATTTGGGAGGGGTGAATCAGCAAATGTTTCAATGTTCCAGACCACTGGATTAGGGTAGGATTATCTAGAACTCTGGCTATTTTCTTACACAAATACCCTGTGAAGGATAAATGAGCTGAGTGAACATTTTTTACTGAGCTTTTTTCAACAAAAAATGCCAATTCCACACCTTGGCCATCTTCCCCCACTAAACTGTGCCTGGCACAGCACTACTGCTGCTAAAGATCTGGCAACAAGTTTCTGAAGTTGTAGAAAAGCAGGCCATATGTTGTTGCTAGGAGTACAATGTGATATTTGTGAAGTGATGGTTCATATATAAATTGTGGATGTTGGGTAATTACTAACATTACTCACTGCAGTGCAAAACCTGCCCTCAGTGTAAGTCTCCTTTGAGGCTGATGGAGTGATTCCACATTGACACCAGGGTGGCAGTTGATTTCTGTCTCCATGTCAAGCCATCAGTCCTCCCTTCAATAGGCATTTCACAGAAAGAACAGCAGCAGGATATGAGACACCAAAAGCAGCCTTTTAGACATTGAAATTCTAAAAACAACTGCTTGTCCAATGTTCCTTTAGTCACTAAAACCCAGTGTCCCATCAGATAATTCAGCTATTGAAGGAGGAAGGGTTTCCTTTATTTTCATTGCTTTGAATTCTCTCTTTCCCACCAGAACTCAGCTGCTGGCACAAAACTCAACTCCTGGTTCCATTTAGGCTAGAACACTTCTGCACTGTTTGAATTCCCACAGCAAGCTGTGCCAGTGTCCATTATTGTTTAGTGGCACGAACAAACTATAACTGGAGACGTGGGCTACAAAGCCTGGGTGCTGTCTCCCTTCCGCCAAGGCCTGCCTGGGTTTAAGGGCAACACCCATTTTTACATATGGTTTTCACTAATTTCTTTAGCAATGTTAGATTTATGTAAACCAACTGTCTTCAATTACACTGACTCTACGAAATGTGATTGCTTGGCTTTTTCATTCCAGTGACATAAGAAAAAATTCCATTTTAATGAAAGAGTTGGATGAAGCCAAACTGGGGAGCCTGTTGCCACCCAAAACGATCAAACAGCTTGAAGTTAAATACCTGTATAATGAAGTGGTGAGAATCTGTTCATTCCTTTCTTACCTTTATTTCTGTGACATGCCTTAGTGAAGCTTTATTTTGTCCAGGGCACAGTTACTGTGCATTGCTCTGCTCCTTGCGTCATTTTACATACCCTTCAAGATCAGACATGTCAGCTCAACCTTGCTAAGTGAGTGGGAAATGAATCATGTTCTCTCTTGCACAGTGATCTACATAACAAAATGCTGTTCTCTTCATGCTCAGCCCAGCCTACTAGCCTTGGGGGGCTGCATGGCTATTTACACAGAAAAACAATTATCCTATCCCTGGAAGCCTTACCCTAAGAGGGAATAAACTGTCAAAGATTTTTTTGGACCCAATTTTAAGTAAAGCATGCAGAGAGGGCTCAGTTCTCCTCTCCTAGCCAGGTATGTGCAGTGTCGCTCTAGTGGCATTACTCCCGACTTGCGTGCTGTTGTCAGAGAAGACTCCTACCCAAAGCATTTGTGAAAGCAGGTTGGGTGCATGCAAAGGGGTGCAACTGTGCAGGCCTTCTTTTTGAAAATCTAGCTCTTAACTGTACTGAAGAATCATGGCAGAGAGACTGTTAGTCTTGTAGTCTTTTGGGGAGGGGGGGAAAAGGTGGAGAGCACCCAAGTGGTGACCATTCTAGTAATCAGTGCTTAGAACCGTGTGATCAGTCAAAAACATCAGGCTAGAATTCTTGGAGACTTGTAAGTAGAGAGGAAGTTCAGTCTGGAGTTCCAGTCTATAATGCCTTCCAGATGTGAGCTGGGACAGGCAAGTTGTTGTGCAAACAGAACGCAGCAGTAGCCTCTCGATGTTAATTACGATATGTGCTGTGCGGCTCTGCAGTTATCCATGTCAGGAGCAGGAAGAGTCAGCGCTGAGAAGCAGCCACTATATGCAGCATGCTTCTCCTCCCAGCCTGGCAGCTAGTCAGGTGGCGATGTGCCCAGAAGACCGTGCTGCTTTTTGTAGCATTATCTTCTGGGCTCTGGCTGGTAGAGGAGCCACAAGGGAGACTGAACAGCACCCAAAGCACTGGAGCTTCCATTTCCCATTCTCCTGGGAATTGGGGGCGATATCCTGTACACCTTCCAAGCCTCTCCCTGAGCAAACATTAATTGGGAACACTAAAATGAGCCTCAAGTTCCAGAGTTCTTGTATGCCCTCCCCTGAGCTAAGCACAGGATGGTACAATATGGTCATGAATAAAGACTGGGCCCTGTGGGTATAGGGTTTTTACATGCATCTCTCAGACAGTAGCTTGTAACTGGCAGAGAGCAGAGTTTCAAGTTCCTAGCAGGGATTGATGTAAAATTCTGTTAGGCTAGACGAATTACATGACTGAGCAGTAAAATGTAGTCCACAAACCGTGAGCACTAAAAACCATGTACATGGGCTGTGGTAAAGGTTGTTCCTTTTTTCTTTCATTCTGTCAAGGCTTCTATCAAGAACTGGCTGGCCAAGAGTTTAGAAATGGAAGTAAAGAGGTGGACAGAAGAGAGAGAACCAGAAAAACTGGATGGACATTTTCACAGTGAATTAGCGATAGATGTCATCCAGGTAACAAATACACTGAAGTGCGTTGTTTTACTTGATCCAGGATATATTGAAAAATAACTGTCATGCAGGTATTAGAATTTCAAAACAAGTACAATCCATTCAAGGACCTGTAGATATCCACATAAAGGGAAGACCGTGTAATGGTATGGAAAAATCTCTCTAGGTATTTGACATCACCATGGTAACTGCACTTCCTAACTATCAATGGATTTTATCCTCAACACCCTTGTGAGGTAGGCCAGTGCTGTTATCCCCATTTGACTGATGGGGAATGGAGGTACAGGGAGACTAAGTAAGTTGCCCAAGGTCACTGAGGGAGGCTATACCAGAGCAGGGAATTGAACCCAGTTCTCCCACAGCGCAGGCCAATGTCTTATCCACTAGGCCTGCCTCAGTCAGAGGCTATGGGCTGATTGCATGGGTGGTTATTCATTAGGGACTAGCAGGTCCCTCTGTTCTGCAGTCCTAGGAAACTCCCCTTCCCCACACCTCAAATATGTTAAGGGGAAAAATCCTGCCCTTGTTTGACCTGACAAAAGGGGAATGCATGTGTGTAACCAAAACTGAACCAGTAGGACCTCTTGTACACAAATGAACAAAATGGCAGTTATTTGTTGAGGAACTTGGCTGAGTTTTGGGTTGTGTTAGACAAATCAGCTCTTTTCCTTCATCTTTTCTTGGGTAGGACTCTTTCCCTCTCCCCAGCGATTAGAAGATATTTTTCAAAAAGTGTGCGTGTATTTTTATATATATATATATATATAATCATTTGACACTATGTTCACACTTTTTTTCCTTCCTCTGAATTCCTATTTAGTTTCTCCTTCATTTATGTTCCTGATTGAAATCAGAGGATGGAACTATTGCACTAGTGTCCAAAATAAATACAGTTCCATTGCTTATTTCCAGGACAGGCAGTGTTGTCCAGCAGCTAGGACCCTGTGCTGGGACTCTGGAGAGACGAGCATTCTGTTCCATGCTCTGTTGTGTGACTTTGGACAAGTCACGGCACTTCTCCACCGTCTCTAGTTATAGACGGCCAATGCAGGCAGCTGCCACTGGCTCTTGATCAATGTGCTAGGCACTGCACAAACACAAAGCACTGCTCTAACACCAATGACTAATAAGAAATCAGCATCAGCCACCTTAGCAATTCTCCTGTGGGTTTTTTTGCAGGGGAGGGTTGTTGTAGAAGTTTGAAGTTGACAGTTGTTCAATTTTATGTCTTAGACTATTCATGGAGGACAAAAGCGAGCTGCAGAAATTACACCTGAACTGGGCAAACAACTGTCCGTTGTACTATTGGTGGAGCTGTCAACATTTTTGAAAAGGTAGAGTAACAATCTGTTGCAGGAAATAGCTTCTTAAGCACAATGTTGACATCCAGTTGCAAAGTTACTGATCCTGATCTCTTCTTTCAATCTCTCCCTTTAGCTACCAGAAGGCCTTAGAAGAATTTAAAGAGAAAAACAAGCAGCACAGCTATTTCAAGGCTACGATAATTGCAAATATTAACAACTGTATGAATTTTAGGTAAGTGTCACAATGAACATGCTTAACTTATTGCTTTGTAATCAATCCGGGTGACACTAGCTTGTGGCGGTAAAAAGAGCATTACAGCAGCAAAGACACGGAAACTTTTAATTGTATTTAATATTTACATACTGATTTAGAGAGAGAGAAGCTACAGTGTAACTTCCATTATCTAATATCCAGAAAGCTGAATCAAATCTGTACAGTATATACTTGTCACTCTTATTATTTAGCTAGTGTAAATCAGCATAGCTCCAGGGAAGTCATTCATATGTCATTTTAGAGCAGCTGAGAACCCCACCCAAAGATTTTCAGCTACTACAACAATCCTGTTATTCCAGATTTCAACTGTTCCTGTTGAGTGCAAGTTCTGACAACATATGGGTCATGGAATCAGGATACCAGGGTTTCATTCTTTGTTCCTACACTGATTGATCATGGACAAGTCGCCTAGTCTCCAAGTGCCCATCTGTAGAACAGATATGCGCTTGGGGTAAAAGAAAAAGTGCCATTTGATTATTTAGGAACATGCAGTTTCATTCCATTAGGACAGTTTCCACAACTGCATTTTTCCTTTTATCCAAGCTGTGCATCATTAAATAATTTTGCTACAAAACTAAGGTACCCTCTGGCTGTCCTAACAGAGTGGAGATATTTATTATTTTCATGAAATAATGGAAAAACGATAGACTGAATCCTGCGTGAGAGGTCAGAGCCTGAGTCAAACTGAAGGCACAAGGTCGTAGGCACAGAGTTTCTATTCCGCCGGGGGATGCTGCCCCTGGCTCTGCCCAGGCCCTCCCCTACTCCACCCCTTCCACCAATGCACCACCTCCACCCTGCTTCTTCCCACCCCTGCTCCGCCCCTGCCCTTCTTCCCATCCAGTTCCATCCCCTCCCCACATGCACTGCACCCTCACTCCTCTCCCCTCCCCCGCCCAGCACCTTCTGATGCCACGAAACAGCTGATCTCTGGCAGGCGGGAGGTACTGGGAGCGATGGGGAGGCAGTGATCTGTGGAGCCGCAGGTGGACAGGAGACACAGGGGGGAGGGAGAGGTGTTGATGGGGGGGCTGCCAGTAGGTGCAAAGTCCTCACCATTTTTTTTCCCCCCCATGGGTGCTTCAGCCCCAGAGCACCCACAGAGTCAGCGCCTATGCACAAGGCTGAGGAACTGAATCCTACAGCCCAGCCTATAGTAGCCAATGTCCACCAGGGCCATAGGAAAGAGCATCAGATATTGCCTGTTGCCACTCATTTCATGAGGGTTTGAGTCCATGTATCTGCACTGTGTGCCCTGTGAACCTGCTACGGCTCAGCTCACCTACAACTTCATTCCTGCACTCCTGTGCCAAGAACTGCCATCAAGCTGGCAAGGAGGTATGGAGTTCCTGCAGCGCCTGGGTCCCGTGTAGCAGGGGATGTTATTTCCACTGCAGTTTGGCCTTCACCGGGGCAATGGCAGGGCTATTTGGATCTGCCCTTTTGCCATTCACATGTGCAGTGATAATTTACATGCACCTCCAATAACAACAGAACAATTGCCAGACAGACAAATTAAAAAGTCATCGTCATGTAATCAGTATCCTCCCACTAACACTGACCATCACTTCTACTCTAAGATATAGAAGCCACTAAGAATTCTAGTTTGCTTGATGTCCTGGTGCTAGGTTCCATTTTCTGACCTATTAAAATGTGTCTCCCACTAGTGTTCCTATTCTTTGTAGCAAATCTATCCCTGCATCTTGTTTCAGAGACCACACAGAGAAAACCACACCATCAGCACAAGACAGCACGAGATTGAAAATACTTGGTACACTTAGTGAAATAGAGAACCTTGGCTATGATGTGCTGCTTCAAGATTTGTTTCTGGAGTTAAAGGTAACCTGTGTGTATTACATGAATAAATGCCAAGCGTATAGGAATGTAATTGTATCATGAAATATTCCTGTAGAGGAAAAGTCTAATATGTTACTGATTTGATTTGGGACAAAAAAGTAGGTTCCACATAATTTTCCCAGAATTCTTCTTTTGGGGTAGGAAGGGGGTTAAACATATAGCAACACAGTGTTCCAGGGTTTATAGTACACATTGTAGTATCTGATCACATTTCTTCACTGAGATCATTATCATGCTGTCTTTATCAAAGCAATGAATATACACTTCAGGTTGATCGATTTAACTGAATGAGAAGTTTACAGTCTAAAGAAAAATCTGATCTTTTCTCATCTGTTAGAGAGGGACCCCAAGCCAAACCCCACAACCTATCACACCCAAACTTGAGAAAAGATCAGAGCCAGATCTGAACTTTAAGTCTCAGCCCCCACCTTCATTATTAAACTCAATGGATCCCATTGTTTTATTCCTCAATTAGAGTGACCAGATGTCCTGATTTTATTTGGACAGTCCCAATCTTTGGATCTTTTTCTTATATAAGCTCCTATTATCTCCCACCCTCTGTCCCAGTTTTTCACACTTGCTGTCTGGTCACCCTATCCTCCATTCACCCCTTCTCCTGTAGCAGGCCATCTTTAATTTCTTCGTACAGCACCATGCACACCTGTTGTATAAGATGTTAATCTCTACGTACATATTTGCATTTAGACTTTGCTTTGTAGAAGCTGAACAGCATGTTCTTTCCTCAGCCTATTTTTAGAAAGTTCACCCAAAGTAAATGGCTTTCGTGCAGTGAAACGATGAATGAAATCATTCAGGCCACCAGCAACCACCTTTCAGAATTCAAGACTCTCCACGACCCTTTTTATCAGGTAAGGTCGAAGGGAGACATTGAAAGAATTCTAGGGAATCCAGGCTTGGCTTGTCAGCTAGGGACCATTCTGATGCTCAGCTATATGGACCCACCTCAGTTTGGCCAGGGGACTGGGTGTGCGTGTTGGCAAGTGCCATCTTAACCCCATTTAAACTGGTGAGTTTTCACAATTGCAAATCCCATTCCCAAGGAGGGATTACCTAAACCATCCCAATGGCCAGCATCAACTCCTATCCATCAAAGCCAGATTCACGTACCTCCTTCTGACCCTGGTTTCTTCAGCATGATGGCCAAACACATTGAAGCCTTTCTAATTTTCAGGCAGCTTTTCAGAATTCGGCTTTGTCTACATCAAGGATCTGGGCTGTTGGTCCTCCAGCCCCAGCATGGCTGCACATGTGCAAATTAGTTTATGGTGGCTTTGATAATCCTAAGTATTTGCAGGGGAGGTTGCAATGGGTGCCAATCCCAAGAACAGGCCACGTCTAGATGTTGTGATCTGCAGTGCAAGCTTCTATCCTCAGCCACATCCAAGACGATTTTAAATGTCCAAGTCTATATTTCTTGCGATTATACAGTAAGCCTCAAATAGACAATGTACAGTCCCCATGTAAGAATTCTGTTTCCTCCTTTCGTCTCTCTAATAATCTGAACAAATTCAGTAATATATGTAATCAAATAGGGGACCAGGAGGAGCTGAGGCAGATTCCTGTTTCCCTGCGATATTTCTACCTCTCGTGCATCACTCGTTTCCAGTAGGAAATCCCCATTCTGGGAAAGAGCCAATTCCCAGACATCATTTGCTTTGCGTACGAGGGGCTGGGAGTCTTTGTGCACTGGGTAGAACAGGACTCCAGATCAGCCAGTAATAAGGAGATGAGCTAGTACTTCAGAACTAATGAGAATCCAGCATGGCTGTCCAGGTGTAACTGAGGGCAGGAATTTGGCACACCATGTTTTAGCATTGGGACCATACTGCCATTGATCCACATGTACAAACAGGGGCTTAATGTTGTTTAAAGGTGTCCCAAACAAAAATTCGAAACAGACCCCCTGCCCCCTTTCCCTGAGCTCACCTATGCTAGCCCAGGCCATCCTCCCATCGCCTGGTGAATGTCTCCTCCATTCCCTCTTTCCTCCCCTAACTCACCCAGCTCCAAGACTGCTCTTGTTATGGTCCTTGATGGCTGGCCTTGGAAAGAGGCTGCACATCTGTGTCTCCCCTGGTGAGTGGGCAGGAGCTGTTCCCTTCTCTAGGTATTCACCTCCTGCGTCAGCTCCACCAGGGGCAACTATGGAACTTGGGGCTGGGAGCAACTGAAAAGAAATTGCTCAAGGCTGTCCTCTCCATGACAGCAATGGGAGAAAGTCTCTTAGAGGTGGGGTAGGATTGTCCCTCTGTTGCTACTCTTTGGAACCATCTGAGGCTCTGCCCATTCGCTGCCCATTCCTCCTGTCAAGTCAAAGGCGAGTGCTTGGAGCCTCATTCTAACTCCCAATTGCAGGGCTCAGCCCCTGTAGCCCCACCCCTCACTACCACTGGACTTGGATACATAGTAGGAGGGGACTATGGAGACCTGTATGTAAGTGCAATTGAGATAAGTGTCAACTCTGTGCCAGACATCTGGCATAATCTGTAGCCCTCCCAGTGGGTTCCATGTATACGATCCTACTGAATTAACTTCCATTCTCTCTCCCCCTGCCCCACCACAAACAGGGCATTATGGAGAAGATTCATGGTCACTTGGTGAGAGAATACATTGTGAGGCTAATTAAGAAGAAAGTCAGTTTGAAAACCCCAGAACTACAGCAAAACTTGGCAAATCTCATTTCAACTCACGCCTACCACTTGCAAAGCTTCTGCAAAGAGAAGGTTAGTGATGGCTCACCATGTCTACCTTAGAATTTAGTTCTATGAACTTCTGAAAGGAGTTTTTTTCAGCCTCTAGCATTAAATTCTTCAAATGCTATTTAGTTTTTTCAAGTGGATGTTACGCAGAAGGGGAGTTTTCTGAGGTTAGGGGCAGTTAAAGTTGGAATATATGCCCGGGGACTGAAGGTTACACAGTTTACAAGTCTAACACTCTAGTAGCAGCAAATGGGCTGCCAAGTACGATGTTAATTTCCCACTTCCTCCTGATTACATGCAATTGGTTCCTTTCCTGTTATGCTCAATCCGGGCAAGGCTAAATCCAGTTTAGAACAAAGTCTCTGCAAACTATAGGGCATCATTTCTAATCGCTGTTTGGTTCCTTCCTTCGTGCCAAACCCAATTGTGTCAGAAACTGGCTTAGCTGGAATCCTATTTAAACAGCATTCCTTAGTTATGTCCCCACCCCATGCAGACAGGGTTTTGTATTCCCAATGGACCTGTATTAGACTGTTTGCTCACTATTTTCTGATAGGGGTCCAAGGCCACGTGGTTGGATTCTGCACTCCCAAAACTGGCTGAAATAATCAGACTTCAGGATTCAAATGGCATTAAAATAGAAGTTGCTATGCTTGCTAATACATACCCAGATATGAGGTAAGAGGTACTGAAAAATACTTGTGAACATTAATAGGAACGTCCATAGTAGTTCCATGAAGATACTTGAGTGTTAGATGAAAAGCAGCTAGTTTGAGCATCAGCTTTTCTAGATCAGTTTCAAGCACTTCAAGGCCTGCTACACAGAGAGTTCATCATCCATGCCAAGTGCCTAGGAACACTGCCACATGGTGGGTAACAACTCCCCTTTTAGAAGGTACAGTTCAGAGATCTTGTAGGAGATTTTTTGGGTTTTTTCCCCCTAAATGTTCCTGACCTCTTTTCCAAAGTACATACAGATCCAAGTTCCATAATTCAGCTGTGCAACCACTGATTTTATAGCTCAGATTAGGTGTCTTCCACTCTATCCCCCCAACATGTAATTTTTTGTGACCGTTTGGCTGGTGACCCATCAGCTAAAATAAATTGTCTTAAACAAGACCCCATCTAGAATCTACACATTCTGAGCCAGGTATCAGGGTGTAGCCATGTTAGTCTGTATCCACAGAAACAACAAGGAGTCTGGTGGCACCTTAAAGACTAACAGATTTATTTGGGCATATCTGAAAAAGTGGGTTTTTTACCCACGAAAGCTTATGCCCAAAATAAATCTGTTAGTCTTTAAGGTGCCACCGGACTCCTTATTGATTCTGAGCCAGGTTTCTCCTCTTCATGTCAACTGAGGGCAGGGGATGGTGCAGTGGTCAGGGTACTAGCCTGGGATTTAGGAGACCAGGATTATATTCCCTCCTCTGCAGAGACTTCCTGTGTAACCTTGGACAAATCACTTAGCCTCTCCATGTCTCAGTTGCAATCAACAGAATTGAGATTGAATTATTTGTATTACCGTAGTGCTTAGACATCTCACTCCTGGAACAGAACCGCATTCTGCTAGGTGTTGTATAAACACAGAACAAAAAGCACTTCCCCTACCACACAGGGGTGTTGTGAGGATAAGGACATTGAAGACCTTTAGGTGGTCAGATGATGGGGCCACAAAGGAACCTTTAGATACGTACACAGAGTGGCACTAACATTGGATCTTTTCTGTTCGCTAGCAAAAAGCACGTTGCTGCCATCTTGTACATCAAGGGAAACTTGCCAAACAGTGAAGTAAGAAGCATCCTGAGCATCCTGGATGTCAGCACAAAGTCCACCACTTCCTGTGAATCACTGTTCTCAGCTATAAAGATTTCCTAGGCTTGATCCCTGCACCCAGCACTCATACTGTATGCGACTATTTGCTAAGCTAGTAAAAGTCACAGCATGGGGCTAGGTTCAGCAAGCCTCACGCATGGGCTGTGTAGCTAACTGGTGCAGAAGCATTTCTCTACTGAAGTCCTTTTTTTGTCATTGTGAGTGACTCCCCTGTGGGAAGAGATTTGCTCTGTGCTTAGCTACGAAGGGATGGAATCTAATGGAGGGGTTGTGTTCTAGTTCTCTGAACAGCAAACAGAGCTCTCAAATCAGACACTGACTCCCTC
The DNA here is from genome assembly GCF_025201925.1 of Gopherus flavomarginatus. NCBI lineage: Eukaryota > Metazoa > Chordata > Testudines > Testudinidae > Gopherus > Gopherus flavomarginatus. The sequence continues at coordinate 139,836,031 of NC_066621.1, forward strand.
TGAGGTCTCAGGCAATCCCACTATGCCTCAGTTTCCCCCTGGGTACAATAATACTCCAGTTACTTCCCGGGGCATTACAAGTATTACCTAGCTAACTAATTATTTAGCTAAGCTCTATAAAGCATGGCTTGTCTTCTATGGAAGAAGAGGCTCTTTGCTAAGCTCTTTTGTGGGAAAAATTAAATATAAAGTGATTGGGGGGAAAAAATTTCAGAGCATGCTCAGTAGACATCTGCTAGGTTTTCTTTTTAATCAGAGGCTAAGAAGCTGCATTTTCTATTAGTTCAATAAGATGTGGCAAAGGAGTCAGGAAGGAACCAAGCCTGCCCTCAGGCTGGCTTGCAGGAACAGTTTGGATAAGGAAAGTTTTAAAGGGTCTCATTGAAGGTTGTGACTGCATGCGTTTCAAAAAGTGAAATTGCCTTATCATGGACAAGAGAAAAGTCACAGCACAGAAAGTTGCCGATCTTGGAACTTCAGGAGCTTTCGGCATTTTGTAAAATCCAAATTTTAATTTTTTAAAAATCTAAGTTTTGATACCTTTCTTTTGTGAGGCTATAGCCAGCACAGTGTAAACTGATGGGCTGCTGCTCAGCTAAGCAAGCCTTGCAGAAAGCATTCCCTAGCCACATCATAGCAGTCAGCCAGAGGTGGGATTTACCACTCCTATACCCCATTCACCTCCCCGAGGTGTGAATTTCTAAGCCTGCTTGGCAAATTAGGATCCAATCCTGCAAGTGCTCTGCACACAGAGCTCCCATCAGAGTTCCAGGTCGGAGTGGGATTTTAAGTATTCACATTTCTGACTTCCTCCTGTTTATGTTCAGTAGTTCCCAGTGCTATAGATTAAAAGGTTTCTATAACTAATTATACATTGCACTAGCTGTTGTAGCCTAAGGCCCCAATTCAGCAAAGTGCTTACATCCACAACATTCAGCAAAGCATGTGTTTCAGTTCTATTGCTTTCAATGGGATTTGAACATGTGCTTTAAGTGTTTGGGAGCCTAACTGCAGCACACATTTTGTGTTATCTTTTTGTATAAAATCTCTCTCTCTCTTAGTTGCCCTCTATCCTGCTGTGTGAGTCTAGAATCGGGTTGGAAATACCAATCTTTAGTATGTTTTGAAAGCAAGTTTTTGTTTTCAAAACCTAATCTTTTAGTCAGAGAATTAATCATCAAAATATCCAATTTGTTGAATCCAAGACCTTTACCCTTTGTATCAGACTGTAGAAAGCTCATCTGCAAGGAGTAGGGTGACCAGATGTCCTGATTTTATAGGGACAGTCCTGATTTTGGGATCTCTTTTGTAGGCTCCTATTACCCCCACCCACTGTCCCGATTTTCCACACTTGCTGTCTGTTCACCCTAACAGGAGGATTAATAATGACTACAGAAACTGTGAAACGGTAGTTGCAGACAAAGCCTATTGGCATTAACGTCACTATAAAACCATTTTAAATGTGACCACATCTTGTGTATACTGCATGTAAGCGTCTGCTTTCTAACCCTGAGGTTATATCTCCACAGGTACTTGTAGGTATCGGTGTATTTTAGAATCCAATTTTATTTTCTAATTATCTTTGTATGTAATATTTATATTTAAACAGTATTAAAATTATGCTGGAAATGTAGGTGACTTACCTCTGGTTGTGTGTATGTACTGTATATACCATATGCATGGGTAACCCTATGGTATTCCTTCAGAGATGATTCCCTTAGTACTTGCACCCTGACGAATGTTAGGGTAGGATTGGCAACTTTCTAATTGCAGAAACTCCTGCCCCTTCTCAGAGACCCTGCCCCCCACTTACTCAGTCCTGGCTTCCTCTGTTGCTCACTCTCCCCCACCCTTACTTACTCGCTCATTTTCACCAGGCTGGATCAGGGGTGTGGGCTCTGGCTGGGGCTGCAGGCTGGGGCCAGGGAAGAGGGATTTGGCGTGCAGGAGGGGGCTCGGGTAGGGGCATGGGAGGGGTTCTGGGCAGCACTGACCTCAGCAGCCCAAGCATTTCCCAGGGATGGAGGAAGTACACATGGCTCCCGAGAAGCGGTGGCATGTCGCTCCAGCTCCTAGGCAGTTGGGTGGCCAGGGAAGCTCTGTGCGCTACCCCCGCCCCCAGGCACCACCCCAAGCACTTTCTTCACAGCTCCCATTGGCCATGGCGTTCCTGGCCAATTGGAGCTGTGGAGCTGGCAGGCAGGGCAGGGCAGGGGCAGTGCACAGAGCCCCCCTCACCACCCCTTTGCCTAGGAGCCGGAGGGACATGCTAGCCACTTCCTGGGAGTCATGGGGAGCTGGGCACAGAGCTTGCCTGCTCTGGGTGGCCAACCAGACTCTTAGCAGCCCTGTCAGCTGTGCTGACTGGAGTTGCCAGCATTCCTTTTCAAGCAGGCATTCCGGACGCCTGGCAACCCTATGTTAGAGTCCAGTGCCTCATACGCTGAGGGTACTACTGGAATACAAATAAAGAGAAGCTGTAGTGCAGGGCCACATGGTGTGTGTGTGTGTGTGTGTGTGTGTGTGTGTGCGCGCGTGCGCGTGTGTGCGCGCGCGCGCATACTCTATCTTATTCACTTGATACTGTAGCCTGGCTTCCTATGGTCTTGGGAGCTGGGATTGTCATTTCCTGTGTGTGTGTGTAGCATCTAGCACCGTGGTGCCCAGCCTAGGTGTTACGGAACTATAAACATTGAATAATAAAAACAGATCAGTATATTTTTTGAGGATACACTTGTGACAGGTTGGACCCCTTAGGATGCCACCTGATGTGCTGAGATACCACTGAGCCTGCCTCTTATACCAGCTTGGGCACCCTTTTTACCTATCTTGCTAACCTAGGCTATTAAACCTCCTCCAGCAAACACACAGGCAGGGCCACACCCAACTGCAGAATGAAACAAACAGTTCTGGGAAGGCTCATCTTAAAGGACTTGCCCCAGCACTGAGGTGTCTACCTCCCTGGGAGTACAGACCCAAAGATATATTATGAAATCCGCCTCCTCCCTTAATGTGGAAGAAGGAATGCACAACTTCTCACCCCCCATCCCTGCCCTGGTTAGACATTACAGAAAATGGGTTTAATAATAAACAAAACCAAATTTTATTAACTGTAAAAGGCAGATTTTAAGTGGTTAAAGGGGTAGCAAACCGAACAAAGCAGATTACTAAGCAAATGAAACCAAACATACAAACTAAACTAGTTTCACTTAAGAAACTGGTTACAAAGAATATTTCTCACCCTAGATATCATTGCAGGCAGATTACAGAAAGTCTTGAAAGTCTCCCTTTTGAGACTTCAGGTATTATTACCCACAAGCTACGCTCTCTTCTAGCTTGGGTTCAACCCTTCTCCCCTCAGTTCAGTTTTTGCTTCCAAGTCTTTTTAAGTCTCTCCTTGGGTGGGGAGGTAGAGGAGAACCATGATGATGTCACTCCCCTGCCTTATATAGCTCTTGTGTAAGGTGAGATCCCTTTGTCTTCTAGTGGAAAACCACTGGCATTCCAAAAGGGGAAGAGGGGTATCTAGGACCAAGTGACTCGGACCCCGGTCTCTGCATGGCTGTGGCAGCCATTGCTTGTAGGCAGTCTCCAGTGTCTACTGGAAAGCTAAGCTCTTTCACAGTCCATTGTCTTTCCTAATGGCCAATGGCCCTTTTCCCTTGTTGTATCTGAAGTGTTAGCAGTGGACGTCACCCAAAGTAGCATAGTTGAACTACAGATACATAATCAATATTCCTAACTTCAGATACAGAAATGATACAGACATACAAATTGGACAGTTACATTCAGTAAATTGTAACCTTTCCAATGATACCTTGCAAACCCATCTTGCATAAAGTACATTTCAGTTGTGTCATATCATAAGCGTATTTTCAAAGAGAATATGGAATGAAACATCACACCACTTAATTCTTGTTATTCATGCAATTCTTGTTATTCATGCACACCCTTGTTTCCAGTTTGTTTTCTTGTGTGACTGAAAGTACAGTTCACCACATATTGTCATTTGTGCTCCTAGGCCCAACCTCCATGCTGAGGTTGCTAAACTTCCATGGAAGCAGTCTCCAACTCCCTAGTTACTGCCACAAAGATGTTACACTGAAAGATGAGAAGTTGGCCAGAGGGATCAGCCACCATTTCACTGCCACAATTTACAACATTCCTCTCCCTAGAGATGGCAGTCACATGCCTGACTGATCCTAAAGGACTAACCACCATGAGTCAGTCAGGCTCTCAGGAACAGACAATTCCAATTGAAACCAATGGGAATCATACCCATTTTAACAACAAGCATCAGGTCCCAGAGAGCACGACCAGCCATTGCTGAATGTTGTTGACGTGGCTGAAAAAGCAACACCATAAAATATTTCAAATGCTGTGAGTTTTGGGGGCAGCCAGGACTGTCCTCCGCTGCCTCCAGTGTGAGGGAGTCTTGGCTGGCCTGACTGGGTGTCAGCTACTCAAGCTCTCTCCTCTGGGCTATGCTAGCCCTGTCTTTACCTTGCAGGTTAACAATAGATGCCCCCCCCCCATCCCTGAGTCCCTTTGAATCATTCCCCTGTGAATTCCAGCCCCTGACACTGGCTACTCACAGAAATACCAGCTCCTCCACACCTAAAGGTGCAGTTTACCCCAGTTTACAGTTTTATCTTAAATCACCACTCCTGTAAACCACACAGCACTTATTATAAAACCAAAGTAGGTTTAAGACAGCATAAAGATTGAACTAGAATTGGCCATGGAAACAAATGGTTACAATACAAGATGAAAGTTACAGAATGTGAGTCTGGATCTACACTTATCAATAGTTCCCTTTCATACCTCATAAAGTAGGGTGTTCCACTCCTCCCCCAAAATTCAGGCTGTTGCAAAGTTGGCTGGTTTCTCAAGAAGCAGGATCCAAATATTCATGAAACACTGCCCCTCCACAAGGGGGTTTCTCAGTGAAGAGTGCTTCGCCCATCCCTGCGTTATACTGAAAACAGCCTTTTGTTTCTATTCACAGACAGGGCAACCCTTGTCTTATTGTAAAGTTCCTTTTTTAGCTTGAGGTGGTTATGGTTGTTTGCATTTGCCTCTGATGATCTCTCATTGGAAGTCCTAGTACTGTGCAAGGCGAAATGTTGAGCCTTGCACCACATCATCAACCAACCCAGGGTGATCATTCCAACCCTGTTGGAATGGACCATCACTGAGACACGTTATCTCTGGTGACTGTTTTTACTCCAAGTACATAAAGCATACTTTCAATATAAAATACATTGTTCTTTAAATATTACCTGTACATATGTTCAAGATTACAAATCTTAACAAGTTATGAGCTTTCTGTAGATACCCTGCATATTACTCTTTATGCATAAAATATCCTGTAAGTTGTATTTGGTGTAATGAGTTTATCAGGTCTGAGGTGAGTTGATTGCAACTCAGTGTATCTACATCTCTTTACATACTTACAAATCAAAATCTGGATGCAGTACTGACTTTTTAACATTCAAGCATGAATGCTCATAGCATCTATTAGCCATCATATGAAAGTTTATACTCTACTTAGCCAAATAATGTTTTACTTGCTATAAACAATTTTTTGCAGTGCTTGATGCTGTTCAAGTTTTGATTTATACCTCTGTTGGTAACTAGAGAAACATCGTGTAAATTGTTATGTTGGCGTTAAAAGTAAATATTCCACTTAAATAAATGCTTGAAGGAAAATAGCAAATCTAAATATCTGAGGGAAAGGAACAAATGATCTCTCACACACATTTCATATGGCATGAGTAATTGCCTTGTATGAGACCCCACTTATAAAATCTTCATTTTCAGCTTCAGTGAGCCCAGGAACAAAAAAGTCTTTTAATCTTATTGTCTGACCTGACACTTATAATGGCATTATTTATATATAGCATACTTCATATACATTTTCAAGGCACACTTACGAGGATGCACGAATGGCTTGATTAGATTTTAACACAAATAAACCAGTGCTCCTATAAGATAAATAAAATCAACTTCTGTTGTCAGTAACGTGGCTTGTTTAGTTACCATAGGCCGTCTATTTATATTGGCATCTTCCCACACTTGGACATATCAGTTGATCATTAAGACCAGATAAAGTAGCATTTCTCTTCTGAAAAACTGACGGGGGTGGGGGAAGTCTGGTCCTTGACTCATGGCATTGTATTCCCATGAGTCTGCTAAGGCAGAGGGAAGAAATGAAAAACATGCTTAAGAAGGAGTGGGCTGGGGAGAACTCAACCTTTGTGGAAGTAGGGGCAGGCACTGGGAAATATCAAAGGGAAAAGAAACTTGGAGCAGATTAAATGCCAGTTTTATTATTTTACATTGTAAATGATACTGTTAATGATTTCTTGTTAAAAAGCATAAATCATATATGAGGAGGGCAGCACTGCCTGTTCTCTGGAGCTGCTAAGTAGTGAGATCTAAATACCAGCCTTCATCCAGAGTCTAATACATTCCTCATTAGATCCTACTGAACATGGGACACGCAGAAACATTTTAAGAAATGCAGCTCCTCAGTTCAACACACCTCTGTCAAGCAATGGTCACATTAAAATCAACGGGAGTTCTGCTTAGATCATTGACTCTGGCCCCAACTGGTTCCTGACTCTTAGAAGGTCTCTCTAGTGCCAAGGAAAGTCAGCAAAGTCTCTGGAACTGCTGCCAAATTTAAGAAGTTTATGATGAAATTAAAGATTGTGTGTTTGAGATTTCTGGGCAGCTGAGAAATGGGTTGTTAAAGCATGTTTCTGATGAGAAGGCATAAAAAATAAAGAATGCTTTGTCAGATCCAGTCAAGGCACTAATGGGCTCTGGAGCATAGAAATAAGAGTGAGAAGCCAGAACCTTTGAATTCTTCCATCACCAGACTGGACTGCTTTGCCAAGCTTCCTTATGTCTTGGTAGGATTCTCTCTTGCCAGATTTAAATCTATATGATTTGTTCAGATATAACCCTAAGTTTACTACCAGGCAAATTGGTTGAAACTTAGTGAACAACAGAATCACCAGATACCTAGATAAACATGATATGTTGGAGAAGCGTCAACGCGGCTTTTGTAAGGGGAAATCATGCCTCACCAATCTACTATAATTCTTTGAAGGTGTCAACATGCAGTGGGCAGGAGTGACCCAGTTGATATCGTGTATTTGGACTTTCAGGAAACCTTCCACAAGGTCCCTCACCAAAGGCTCTTAAGCAAAGTAAGCAGTCATGGGATAAAAGGGAAGGTCCTCTCATGGATCAGTAACCGGTTAAGATAGGAAACAAAGGATAGAAATAAATGGTCATTTTTCAGAATGGAGAGAGGTTAAATAGTGGGGGGAGTCCCACAATGATCTGCACTGGGACCAGCGCTGTTCAACATGTTTATAAATGACCTTGGAAAGGGACAAACAGTGAGGTGACAAAGTTTGCAGACTACACTAAATTACTCAAAGCTGACTGCACAGACATAAAAGGACCTCACAAAACTGGGTGACTGGGCAACAAAATGGTAGATGAAATTTAATGTGGATAAGTGCAAAATAATGCATGTCGGAAAACATAATCCCAACTATACAGATAAACTGTTGGGGTCTAAATCAGCTGTTACCACTCAAAGATCTTGGAGTCATAGTGGATAGTTCTCTGAAAAGGAGCAGTCATAAAAGCTAACAGAATGTCAGGAACTATTAGGAAAGGGATAGATAAGAAGACAGAAAATATCATAATGCTGCTATATAAATCTGTGGTGTGCCCACACCTTGAATACTGCATGCATTTCTGTTCACCCCATCTCAAAAAAGATAGATTAGAATTGAAAAAGGTACAGAAAAGGGCAAGAAAAATGATTAAGGATACAGAACTGCTTCCACATGAGGAGAGAGTAAAAAGACTGGGACTTTTCAGCTTGAAAGAGAGTTGACTAAGGGGGAGCTATGATAGTCTATAAATCATGAATGGTGGGGAGAGAGTGACTAAGGAAGTGCTATTTACCTTTTAACATACCGCAAGAACCAGAGGTCACACGATGAAATTGATAGGCAGCAGGATTAAAACAAACAAGAGGAAGTACTTCTTCATGCAACACCCAGTCAACCTGTGGAACTTGTTGCCAAGGGATGTAGTGAAGGCCAAAAGTATTACTCGGTTCAAAAAAGAACTAAATAAGTTCATGGAAGGTTGGCTATTAGCTAAGATGATCAGGGATGCAACCCTATGCTCTGGGTTTCCCTAGCTTCTGACTGCCAAGAGCTGGGAGTGGATGACAGGGGATGGATCACTCAATAATTGCTCTGTTCTGTTCATTCCCTCTGAAGCATCTAGCACCAGCCATTGTCAGAAGACAGGATCCTGGGGTGGGTGAGACCAATGGTCCATCTACTATGGCCTTCCTTATGTTCTAAAATTAAAAAATGAGTGTGACACTGGCAAACAAGGTGCCCGCTCATGCCAAGCTCCCCGCATCTCACTTGCATACTGAACAACACATAGCTTGAATTAGTCTGGTTCACTTGTGTGTTAGTACTGTCAAAATAGGTATTAGAGTTATAAAAATGTGTTTAGTGTTTAGATTGTATTGAATGTTTGTAAATTGCTGCATGCATTCCTCGCACTTATAACATCTGATCAAAGTGGTGCCTCAGAACACTGTAGACAGAGGCTTTGGCGTGATGGCTACATACATGGCTTGTAGAGAGGATATGGCCACACACCCTATTATGGCACTTTTAAAATATTGACTATATCTTGGGCAGTTAGGTGTAAGAGAAGTATCAAAATAGGCAGCAGCGTAATCCATTGCCTTTGTCAATAATTTAGCACTGCAGCGTTTTGAACAAAGAACATTGCCCCAACCAAGTGAAGCAGTGATTCCGCAAGTCTAAGAAAAGCTCTGAGTCTCGCCAGCCACATTGCTATGGAGATGAGAATGGACCTGTTGAAATGTGTTAGAACAAATACAAATGCCAGTCTGATCACATGTGTCATCTGGGAGGTTGATTTGAAGGCTGAGTAATTACACTGTTTAAGCAGATGAGCTCTAGAAATGTGAACATTGTTGCTTGTATGTTACCAATTTCTAAAGCCCAGGGAGACTGTAACAATAAAAAGTCCTTCGTTTTTTTGATCAGCCTGGAGATCTCCTCATTGTTCTTATGACCTGTCGGCTCCTTCTCCACCCTCCACGTTCCTATGTATTACAGTAGGCCCTATGCACTGTAGACTCCTGCACTTTGACTTTTGAAGCTCTCCAGTTCCTTCAGTGCCTCTCCTCTCACTAGTCACTACTCTGCTCTTTTTCTCAATCCTGTGTTGCTCTGCTTCTCTGTCTTCAGCCAGACCCTTTGTGCTTATCATCCATCTCTCCAAACTCCTCTTCCCTGCTCTTGGTCCCAAGCAGTGTGGTACCTGCCCCTGCTGCTGCTTTGGCACTCCAATATCACCCACACTTTTGTCCCACATGGCAAGCTCCCCAACACTTTCCCTTGTTCTCAGTTATCTGCCACCCTTTCAGCACAGGGAGTAGCTGATGTTTTCAGTCAAATCTCTCTGCTCAATAGCTCTAGTTTTCCTTGGCACTCTTTGCCCTTTCTCTGTCTTCTTGTGATTCCCTCTGAATCTTTTAATTTCTTCTAGTGCCTACCCATAGCAGCAATTCTGGCCTTTATCTCCCCTTGGATGTTTTCTGAATCCTCTCTTAGCATTCACTGGTAGTTCTGTAGTTCTTACCTAATGCATTCCCTCTGACCTTCCCAGTGCACTCTTGAACCATTCCCCCATTCAGCCCATGTACGTAATGCAGCAGAGCATACAGTAAAAGCTGTCCTAATACGCCATCTGCTTTAGGAGAAGGAATGAGCCACAAGCTCCAATAATATTTAACTAGGACAGAGCATTCAGACAAGAATAACTCCTGCTGGAGACGGACATGTTATTCAATCTTCGACAAGTAAAAAGAGTGAACTTTCAGCAAAAATGCTGAGCTCTCCAAGTGCTCATTGATGTTGGAATGCCTGTGAGGGAAGGAGATTAACTGGGAAAGGGAGGAGATACTGTAACTCAAACCATCTGATAGAAAAAAATATTGGTCCTGGAGTCTCTCAGAGTTGCCAGATCCTATCCCACAGGCACCAACCCAACCCATAAACCTCACAGATGAGAATATTGAAGCTTGACTGCTCAGCCAAGTGCAAGAATAAAAGTGATTTTGTAAAGGCAGCTTCAATGTCCTATTTAATAGGGACCTATTTCTGCTGGATTCTGCTCACTCGGTTCCGTCATGATCCCACCTACTCACATACCTTCATTATTTTTCTGAACTATGCTAAGCACAGTAGGGTCCTCGTCCTTGGCTGAGATTTCTAGGCGTTACTGTAATACATAGGAACATAAAGCATAGGATGGGAAGGGACCTTCTGAGTCATTGACTCCAGTCCCCTGCTATCACAAGCAAACCTGTCACATTCCATTCATAAATGTAGCAAGCTCCATCTTCAAATTGGTTAGATTGTTTGCCCCTCCCCCCACTCCTATTGGAAAGCTGTTCCACAATGTCACTGCTGCGATGGTTAAAAACCTAATTTCCAGTCTAAATTTACTCCTAGCCAGTTTATATCATTTGTTCCTATACCAGCTTAAATAGCTCTTCCCTCTCCCTGATGTTTGACTCCCAATGTATTTATATAGAGCAAGCAGATCCCCCTCAGCCTCCGTTTTGCTAGGCTAAACAAGCCAAGCTCTTTTAGGCCACGTCCACACTACAGAGTAAAATCAAAATTAATACAATCGATTTTATAAAACAAGTTTTATAAAATCGATTTTACGCGTCCACACTAGGGCACATTACTTCGGTGGTGTGCGTCCATGGTCCCAGGCTACCATCGATTTCCGGAGCGGTGCACTCTGGGTAGCTCAGTAAAAGAATGAGACCAATAACTTCGATTTCCGTTCACACTAACCCTAAATCGATATAGTAATATCGATTTTAGGGTTACTCTTGTTGAGCAGGAGTACAGAAATCGATTTTAAGACCCCTTAAAATCGATTTTAAATGCCTTGTAGTGTGGATGGGTACAGCGTTAAATCGATTTAACACTGTAGTGTGGACCAGGCCTTAGTCTCCTCCATTGCTCTGCTCATCCTAGTAGCCCGGCTCTGCACCAGTTCCAGGTATGTGAGTGATCACAATTATACAAGTATCAGAGGGGTAGCCATGTTAGTCTGGATCTGTAAAAGCAGCAAAGAATCCTGTGGCACCTTATAGACTAACAGACGCTTTGGAGCATGAGCTTTCGTGGGTGAATACCCACTTTGTCAGATGCATGTCGATTATATACACAATATTCCAGATGAGGTCTTACCAGTGACTTGCAGAATGGCATTATTACTTTTCTACATCTATTGGAAATACCTCACCTGATACATCCTAGGATCGCATTTACTTTTTTCACAGCTGTATTTAATTGGCAGCTCAGACATCCTGTGATCTATGAATACATATAATGAAAGTACATAACTTGCAATCCTTCTCAGCCTCAATTAAGCCTCCAGTGCTTTTTAAAGCTTCTGGCCCACTCTGAGCATATTCTTCTAATTCCCACTTCTGTAATTTTAAGATTGTTCACAAAGATCAAAGGGAGGGAACTGAAATGTGGAAGATGAACAAGAGGAAGTGAAAGTGGAGGCCTAGCCCTAATGCTGCCCCTTTCTGTGCCTATGTCTGGCATCTGAATTCCAGCCCAGCTTTGACATTATATCCCCAGCAAGCAGGGTTGTTATTTGCTGTTTATTCAGACATCCAAACTTTACCAAACTGATGGCCACGTTGGCAACATGTCAGCAGCCTGACGGAAGCTCTAAACTTGCATGAATCAGAATAGGTTGAAATTGCCCTTAATTTAAATACCGATCTGCAGCCCACAGACATGGCAGCTTCAACTATTCTGTTTCATGCAAATGCTCCATCTTGGAGACACATTCTGTCTTGGATCCAGATCACAGACATTATTAGAGCAAGTCCATCCTCCAGCATGTGTGGGCTATAGTTTCCAGTTAGGAGTGAGGCGTGCTGGGAGCAGCTGTCTCCAAAGGCTGCACCTAATTAAAGGGCGAATGTCACTGTTTTTGACCCAGTCAATCATTTCCAAAGTTTTCAATATTTTCTCTCTACCCCTTTTCCAGCTCCTTCTCTGTCTGGTTCACGCTGGGGGCTGCTGGTACTGCTCTAATGGAGCCCAGTTCATTATTGTCCTGTGGGTCACCTTGCATAAAAGGGCTGTAAACAGGCATGAACCCCCCCCAAACACACACACCCACACCTGAGGAATATCCCCAGCATAGGGAACCTCTGCACTACTTCCAAAGGAGCCCTGGGTTCACAGGGCATTCAGGAGAGGGCCAGAAAGTGGAAGGGGCAGATTGTTAGCAGGTAGGGACATGGCCAGGGTGAAGCTGCATCCCTGTGGTTCTACAACCTGGCAATAGGAACCATTGTATCAGGGGAGCAAATTAGGGTAACCTTAGAAGCCACTGAGAGGGCTAAACCATCCCCTGGCAATGTCTACTCTGGGCAGTTCATAAACAGGGGAAGCATTCCTCCCATCCCAGTGACTTTCCTAGGCTTCACTGGGAACAGGAGTAAACTAGAAGGTAGCAAAACCCTGTACTGCACTAGCAGCAAGCACAAGGACATCCTTAGCAATAAGGCAGTATGAAAAACTAAGGAGTTGCCCTAGAGAAACATGGCTACATAAACAGAGAATGCATCAAAGGATATGCAGCCGTCAAAGCGCTCACAGTGTTTATAGCTATGCTCAAAAGCCTCAAAAACCAACTCAGGATCCCCTACTAATCTTTTAAAATATTACAAGGGCTAAAGTGATATTGTGGAATGTATAAACCACACATTCCCATTTTGTTGATTTGATCTCCTTATTAAAAACACTCCCAAGGAGCTCAAATTGCTTTTATGCAGGAAACGCTTCTCCAGATGAGCACGTACAGCATGAAACCCACAGGAAATTGGTTAAGGAAAAACTCACAGCAAACTGGTTCTTGTTCTAGAAGCTGAAGCTCATGGTTCCAACTAGAAAGCCAGACTGGGAAAGTACTGTAATTAAAGATGTTACATGCTGAAGGACCAGTAGGATGGGAGTCAAGTGGCTATGCCATTGTCAATCAGAAACGGACTGTGCCTCTTTTTGTTTGAAAAGGCAAGGCTTCCCTTTGGTAAGGCCCCACAGGTCTAGAAATCAGGCCTGAAATGCTAGCAGGTAGCTGACAGCTCCATACTGCCACCTAGCAAGAGCTGTAACCGGCTCACGCACACTGCCCTTGACCATCTGCAGACACAGACCATGGGAAGTTCCGCCACAAGGGGTCTGACCGGGAGCAACCTCATGGCTGCTGATTGACTCCCCACCCTATATAAACCTAAGGGTATTCAAGAAAGTGTCCAGGCAACAGTGTTGATTTCCTGTGCTGTCATGCCATTCCTTGCTCCTTAATTCCTGGCTTCAACCTCAGCTTGATTTGGAATTTGCCTTCTGACTCAGACACTGACCCTTAATATCAAACCTGACCTGAAACCTGATTACACTTTACTCCATGCCTCAGGGTTGCTCCTGCTCCAACCCTTGGTCCTGACTGCCTGTGTTGGGATCCTGACACCTTTAAGCCTAACCAAACATTGCAGATTTTTTGGAAGGGCAAATGAAGTGCACAGCTCCCCACAGAGAGGATCAGGATACAGAAATGGGGGTTCTGAAAAGAGACTTTGGCAAAACAACTTTTTTCCCCTCTTACAGAGCCAAGATGTTATGCCTCATTGTGAAGTACCTCCACTCAGAATACACCCAGCACTGCACGTGAACCAGCCACTACAGACCTATTATATTCTATGCAAGTTCTCATACTGTGCGTATCACCTCAATGATATTATTACCTCAACACCAACCAGCAGATTCAGCTTGCACAGTTGCAAAGCACAACAGGACCAAGTTTAGACATTCCCAAACCCAGACAAGCAGACAATTCAGGTCCTCTTTCAGCAACCTGCAGGGAACTTTGAGGGAGGAGCACAGGTTGCAGGAAGGAAGAGTTTGAAGGAGGCACCAAGAAGCCAGTCTGTGTGCAAGTGGCTGGAATGCTATCTGCAGTTACAGCACCTCTGTAAATAGTTCTCTTAACAAACAGTATTAAGTTTTAGAAACATGGAGTCTTCATGTTACTACCCAACAGATGGTACAAAAAAACATGGCAGCACCAGGCACTCTAGTGAGGCCCACACCAAGGAAGACTGTGATTTAGGACATTCCAGTACTTCTGGGAATGGTGTGGGCCCTCCCCTGCCTGCATGACCTCACACGCACCATCATGTCACACAGGGGAAACCACTTTGAAGAGTACACTGCTTCATCCCTGCCGGCATGTCCTTACACACACAATGCATATGAGTTCAAGCTGGCAGGAATGGAGCAGCACATGCTTCAGAATGGCATTTCCCATCCAATACTGGACAAAACTATGTCCAGTTTTGTTTCAGTACCAGATGGGGAACAAACTGCCCAAAAAGAGGGCTGCCCAGTTCAAAAATCAGATGAGTGGGGTCCCTATTGTGATTAACAAGCAAACAAAGCAACAGCTAGAAACAGAGCGAAGAGGCAGCATGGAGGGACTCCAAACACAGGGCTTGCTGAATTTGCAGACAAAATACTTCGGACAAGCATGGAAGCAGGGGAAGCAATAACACTGCTCTACAGCCAAAATGCTTCTGAAATAAATGTAGTCCAACTTTTCTAATTCTGGGTCACTGAGAACGAAAATGATGCTTAAAATTGTTGATTGGCTCTAGTTTTCAAGATATGCTATTGGGTCAGTATATACGACCCTTGACTTGGGAATGGCGGAGGATAAGTGAGTTATAAAGGGAAGGGATCTCAATTTAAACCAGAAATGACTAAAATACATCTTTGACTGGATCTATGAATAAATCTATGACTGGGTTTGGACAGTACTTGCTTTTTAGGCAAAACAATGAATGATGCAATCTGAAGCTGGTATTGCGTCATACATGATATGAATTGCATCATGTTATTCCTAGAAGTCATGGATGATGCAATCATAACGAAGCTTACATCACTCTGCTGAACAAATTGCCCTATATCAGCTCTAGAAATCATACAGTGTCGTGCTCTCTTATTTGTCAGTGTTTAATTTTGCAAAGGGACTCATTTCTGTTTAGCCAAAGTGAGCAGAGATGCCTCGTACTTGTGTGAACAGTGCAGATAACTTCTGCTATGTTTGTGGTGAAGTGACTTTTGCATCACAAAAGCGCAGTATAAGCACTATGGTTAAGAAAGCCTATCACCTTTATTTTGGCTGCAAAATTGGAGATCAGGACAAGAGGTGGGCCCCGCACATATGCTGCAACTCTTGTGCAACAAATCTTCCCCAGTGGTTGAACAGGAAAAGGAAATCTATGCCTTTTGCAGTGCCAATGATTTGGAGAGAGCCAACAGATCATACCAGCAATTGTTACTTCTGCATGGTGCCTCCAGTTGGGAAAGGTGTGTCGAAGAAGAAAAAGTGGACTGTGCATTATCCAAACATTCCATCAGCTATACGCCCAGTACCCCACGGAGAAGGACTGCCGGTTCCTGATGCACCAGAATCATTCTCACTTGAGTCAGATGAGGAAGAGGAAGAGGATGAAACTTCTGGTCCTGAACCATCAATGTCACAGGACAGGACCCACATTTTCTCCCATCTCCTCTTCTGAACCACACCTCATAACACAAGGTGAACTGAATGACCTTGTCAGGGATTGGAACTACCCAAGAGTAAGGCAGAGCTGTTGGGCTCCAGACTACAGCAGTGGAATCTCCAGGCAGGCTATCAGGGCAAATGGAGCCCATCAATGCTTGCAGTCTATTGCTGGACAGTGACAAGAGATGCTCCATTTAATGAATACAAGAGACAAGCCAAGAAGCGCCGAGTAGACACTGAATAGGACTAAACTATGTACATAATAGTTTTTTGCCTTTTGTTTCATAATAAATTTTATTTATATAACCCTTTTGCTGATTTTTAAAGTGTTACATAAACAGGACAGGTGAAATAGTATCATGTAAAGCAACCATAAACACATGAAAAGACCTAGGTTTACAATTTATGATTAAAACTCTACTATCTACACAATATACATAGACATAAAATGTAAAAACGTAAATATCTTAGAAACAGTAGCCAATCAGTTGTTTTAATTGTCATATTTGAATTCAGCACATCAAAATACATAATAAATATCACATTTTATCTCTGAAGCAGACGACTTCTCAAAAATTGTAGACCAATGTAATTGAGTCTGTATGCAGAGCTGACCATGGGGGATAAAAAGACTTGAGAGAATTAAATTTGACAGAAAATATCAGTTTATTTTTAAGCATTTTTTTCCCAATTTACATTGTTTTAAATGTTCATTTGTGAGAAATTATGAGGGGAGGAAGGGTCAACATCACACGTAAAAATATACACAAACTAAATATCTTCAAATCTAACTCTAATAAGTTCTCAAACAACATTTTTCTTACTCTGCCTATCTGTACATTTCTTTTATTATCAATGGAAATATTTTTCCTCAATATTTACAGTAAAAATCTAATCCTTCCAAGCATAGGGATAAAGATGAAAAAAATGAGGTAAAGCTTTTTTAAACTCTCTCTATAGGAAAACAGGACAAGAAGTGAGAACCATTGCCAGGAATAAATGGACACAAATCAGACATTAGGAATGGCAATATACAAAAACTTGTAGGAGAGCACTTCAACCTCCCTGGACACACTATAACAGACCTTAAGGTGGCCATCCTGCAGCAAAAAAAACTTCAGGACCAGACTTCAAAGAGAAACTGCTGAGCTTCATTTCATCTGCAAATTCGACACCATCAGCTCAGGATTGAACAAAGACTGTGAATGGCTTGCCAACTACAGAACCAGTTTCTCCTCTCTTGGTTTTCACACCTCAACTGCTAGAACAGGGCCTCATCCTCCCTGATTGAACTGACCTCGTTGTCTCTAGCTTGCTTGCTAGCATATATATACCTGCCCCTGGAAATTTCCACTACATGCATCTGAGGAAGTGGGTATTCACCCACGAAAGCTCATGCTCCAAAACATCTGTTAGTCTATAAGGTGCCACAGGATTCTTTGCTGCTTTTACAGATCCAGACTAACACGGCTACCCCTCTGATAATTGCCAGGAATAATGCCCATAATGCTGCAACAGCTGGTAGAGGTGTCTGAGGTGTACTGTGACACCAGACAAAATGAAACTGTGGAGAGATACTGGTTTGTTTTTTTTAAAACCTGAAACCAGCAAAGAGAACAGATAATTACATTGCAGGGCTGAGAACTCTGTTGTCCACGTGCAACTTTGGGGACATAAAAGATTCCCTGATTAGGAGATAGGATAATTTGTGGGACACTTGATTCCAGCTTCCACGAGTGAAACAGATCTACCCCCAGAAAAATGCTTCCAAATAGCAAGGGCAGATGAACTGCCCGAGGAAAGGATCAAAACAGCAATAGCTACTAGTGCAGAACAGGTACACAGGAACCCAGGAAGCAGGACAAAGATGAAGTGACTGAAAATGTGAACATCATAGTCCAGTGTACGTACTGCGGAAAGCAACACAAAAGGCAGAAAGAAAAATGCCCAGTTTATGGACAATGGGGTAAAGGGAGTAGAAAACAGAACCACTGTCTGTTCCAATGCTGAAGCTACCCCAGGAAGAAGGGAAAAAAGCAGCAGAATGTGCAGTGATTGAGGATGTAAAGACTTCTAGTGAAGAGGAGAATATCTTCAGTGTGACTTGGAGACTCTTTGGGATCTGCTAATGTACACACACTATGGAAGAAGGCTGCTAGTCATTTAATTGCCATATTTACAGCTATGCTATTAGAACAACGACTAATTCAATCCCAGATGGATTGCTGAGCCAGCTGCAGAGTAATCCCAGCAACGCTGATAAACAGCAATTTTATACGGCAGAAACATGACCAAGTGATCATGACGTACAATAAAACCATTCTGAGGCCAGTGGACAAATACATACTGCTGATAAGAAACCCACAAAGCAAGAGATTATCTCTGGGAGTTATAGTAGCTGACGCATAGAAGTATCTCTCAAAGCTGGGCAGTGCAAACCATGGATTTAGTTGCAATACAGCACGAGAATATCCCCAGTTTGAGAGAGGAGGGAGAACAGTCACTGTCCAGCATTCTAATAGAAAATATGGACCTAGAGAGCCTCAGCTAGCAGGTAGCCTGATGTAGGAGAGGTAGAAGAAATGAGGTACATATGCAATATCCTGTAATAACAGTAATAACACAAATAAGTGGGATAGTGGTTTGAAGCCTATAAAGCTGAGCAAGCTGCAACGGGCTGGTGATAAAGGCCATACACTAACAACCTCTGGTCCCAAGTCAGTAAAACCGGTCACAAAAGACATAGCAAAAATTGCTAAAAGGAAAGATGGATGTAGAAACCTGCATGGAGTTTGGAGGAAGGATCACAGGTTGCAGGAGAGAGGAGTTTGAAGGAGACACCATGAAGGCAGTCTTCTGTGTTTACATGGCTAGAATGTTATCTGCAGTTCCAATATCTTTATACATAGTTTTCAGATTAGTTTTAGAAATATGGAATCCTCTCATGTTATTACCCAGCATGTAGTATGTGAAACATATTTTAAGTCCACGGTTTAGTCACAGATAAGGCTGAGACTTCTGCAGCAGCTGGTGCTGGCACAGGGGCTGCCTGGCTCAGGCAGCCCCTGGGCCAGCAGCAGTAGTTTGGGTGTGTGGGAGGGGACTCAGGGCTAGGGGCAGAGGGTTGGAGTGTGGGGCAGCGCTTACGTCGAGTGGGGGGCTTCCCAGCTCCCACGAGCGTGGACCTGCAGCTCCTAGATGGCAGAGGGGACAGGGGTACTCTGCATGCTGTCTGCAGGCCCCGCCCCTGCAGGTCACATTGGCTGTGGTTCTCAGGCAATGGGAGCTGTGTAGATGGTGCTTGCGGCAGGAGCAATGCACAGAGCCCCCTAGCCCCTCCGCCGCCTAGGAGCTGCGGGGATACGTGGAGCCAGGTACAGAGCCTGCCAGCCGCACCAACCCTCCCCTGCCCCAGTGGGGGTCCCAGGTGGCATGCTGCTGCCCAGCTTGCCCCCCGCAGCACCAGTGGAGGTCCTGGGCCACCTCCTCCAGCACCCATAGCACCCCAAGACCACCAGCCCAGCCCCTTGCCCCCAGACCACCCCCTCAGGTTTTAGGTAGGGGTATATAGTAAAAGTCATGGACAGGTCACGGACCATGAATTTTTGTTTCTTGACCAGTCTATGACTTTTACTAAAAATACCTGTGACTAAAACATAGCCTTAGTCATAGACCATAAATAATCTCTGGGTAGTGCTTTGCAAGCCACAGCACACTCACTCACCAATTTAATTTCATAATGCTTATTTGCACGGTCCCAAAGGACCACATTTTCAAGAGTCTAATCTGGCATGCTCAGAAACCTGGATGTGGATGCATGTGGCCTGCACCACTATTAAACATGGGCCTGAGCTGCAAAATTCATATGTGAGCACAGATGCCAAACCTATCCCTAGCTCCCAGAAAAAGTTATTGGGGTATTTGTCCACTAGAGGAGGGAAACTGAGCCACAAAATCCCAATCTGGGTCAGATCAGCATCTGCCTACAGTTTGGAAGTAGAAAGATGCAAGGTTTCTAGCTGGTATCTTCGCCAGTTTCCACACTCAGTTCAGGCAATCAGGCTTCTGACAACTCATCCTGTACACAAAATACTGACTGGGAACCCCATCTGTCTTCTACACAGAGGCCAGGCTGCGGTCAAATCTTTAAATAGTAGCAGACATTGGCACAGTCCAAACAAGCTGCAGTTCAAGATGATAGAGTCAGTTTAACTCTGCAGCAACAGCAGAGAGCAGAGGTTGGGCATCTTCTGCCATTAAGCTGTCACGGCACATGTTTTGGGAACCCCAACTGCAGATTTACAGGTTCATCTCAAACACACTATATAGACCCCAGTGCCATGAAGAACAAGACTCTGCCTTGAGCCCAGACCAACATCCAGCTACATGTGTCCAGAAAAAAAAAAAAGAGGCCCTTTCAGGGATAATCAGTCATAGTTCTTTTTCTCTTACCCACATTGGCTATTCTCTTTCCAGAGCCAGACATTTTCCGAGAGACAGGGACAAGAGCTGCTCAACACATTAGCCCTATCACCAACTGCTTCCTGTCATGTGAGTCCACAGTAGAAGTCAGTAGGCCCCAATTATTCTCTCCCCAATGCAGAGATAAATGTCAATCAATGGAAAGAAAAGCAGAAAACAAGAGGAGTCAAGAAATTAATCCAAACTGTAACTGCAAAGCAAAACAGCTTTCACGTACGCAGCACTCTACTGATGTAGGGCTAGAATTCAGGGCATGAAGTACCTATGGATTATGCTAAACACACTATTAATATGCTACACTAATACTGTGTTAACTATGTGTTGGATCATGAGCCCTAACAGTCTAGGCTTATGAAGCCATCTTTTCTTACCTCAGCCAAGAGTCCTGGTGTTCTACCGAAGGCAAGAAAGAGATTAGAGTAGCTCATATCTGAGTATTCTGGGTAACAGACCCTGCAGGGGGAAAGGGATAGAATACTCATCACCTTCACCTGAGCCCACGCTCAGATAGTGCAACTCCAATGAGTTGCCCCAGAGCACACCTGACTATGGGAACTGCTCCCAGTTGATAAAATGGGATGGGCTAGAGGAAGCTGAAAGGCAAATTAACTCATTAATCCAGGTGGTGCAAAAGGCACAGGAAGGAAGTGGAAAGGGGAGGGGGCCAGCTAGAGATCTCCCCTCACCTAGTCTAAGGAGCTGATGGCTTCATGTTACTGTGGGAGGAGGTGGTATAGTCTGTAGGTAGGAAAGGACCCAAGAAATAAATAGTACAAGGTGTTTTACCAGAAGAAGGTCTGAGCAATTTGTGGGGCTAGAAAGTAGGTAGGGGCAAGCCCACCTTGCTACAGGGACCTGGAACTTGAAATTCCACTTACAGAAGGTGATGTCTGAGGCAGAGCTAAAGGCATCATTCCAGTCAGAAGACACAGTACAGCTGCTAATTCCCACAGTGAACTTATAAAAGATCAGATCCAGAGGAACACTGAATGTGGGTCTCCGGTGAGACGTGCTGTTATGGAGATGCTGCCTGGTTTGGAAAGCAGATTGGTCTTTCTTGCCTATTGATGGGGTGGGAAAGGTTATTTAGGAAGCAGCAGATGAACTTCAAAAAAAATTGATTTGGCATATTGACTGTAGAGGAGAGTATGCCTATATTTAACAAACCCAGAGAGTGTGTGTCTTTGCATCTTCCCCCCCTAAGAAACAGTTTATTATAGATAGTTGGTCACTGTCAAATAATGAGAACAGGATGATGCAAATCCCTAGGTGGGATTTTTTAGGAGGAATATGCAGCTGCACGAGTTCTGTTTCTCCTTCAAGCCTGCAGTTCTTTAGTTGTTTAGGCTGTGGGTATTTTATTTAATCAATAATTAAGGCCTTACTTCATTTGCGATATTGCAGAAATTGCCAATCCTGCAGGATTAGGCTTCCACCACAATTTTGATTTTAATTGGTATCTTGGTATGGACAAGTCTTCACAAAGCAAAGCTGGGGCGTGAAGGTGGGGTGCACGGCGCTAACAATCTATGCCTGTGAAATGTAAAAGGCTAAAGTGACTGGACTCGATTCTTCAGTAGTTGTTTAAGACTTAGTCTTCTGAATTTACATTGGACTGGTCACTTTTTTTTTAATGTAATATAGTTGCAGCAAAATGTCTGGTTATGAAAATAATTATCAGGCATAACATAATACTTGAGTATTTATATCATTCCAGCAAATTTTTCTTAAACAAATTCTCAGACTTTTCCAAATGACCACTATGAATAAAGGTCAATTATTATTTTTCTGTGATTTTTTTCCTTGTCTTATCTGCAACTCAGCCTCAATTATTTAAAGATCATGATTCAGGTAGGGCCTTAGCTATAATTGATGGCTCCTCCACTATGGAAAGCTGTAATGGAATGAGCTAATAACCAAAATAGGTTAAAGTTCACTATTGTCAAAAAACTTAAGAGGGTCCAAATTCAAGCATTATACAAGTGGTTGTGGAGCTGCACTCACATCAGGGCTGACTCTGATATGTTGTTCCTAAGGGAATAAATAAAATTTGACAGGAAATTGGTTCTTTCTGTCAGATGTTACAATCACTTCTGCTACAATCCATGCAGAAAATCAGGACCAGGTAATGGCTAGTCATGTGGCAAGTTCTCATCACTGCTGCTGACTGCCTAAAATTGTGCTGCACATCCTATTGGGTGTGTTATCCTATCTCACTTGTCCATCTGTTTGTCTCTCCCACCTGTTATGACTTATCTGTTAAGCCCTGGCCCAAAGAGTTTATCACTTGTCCCCACATCCCCAGACTGGTCAACAGCCTCTGACTGCCCCTTACCCCGGCGGGGCTGGCCCCCCCTGGGAGTTCCTCCCCTACGCCCTTGCTGTCAGCAGCCAAAGCACCATCCTAGGAACCAGGTCTCCAGCAGATTTGGAACCTGGAGCTGCCCCAGGCCCCCGGGAGCAAGATCTGCCCCCCCACAGGAGTGTGCGCTGGAGCCGCCCCCATGGGACTGGAACGGGGACATGGCGAGGGCGGGGCAGATTTTTATTGTTATTTAAAGATGAGACACAATGTTTTTTAAGACCAAATTCAGATGCAGCCAGCCCCTGCCGGGGGCACAAGGACCTTGCTGCAGGATCAAATCCCCTCTGGGAGGGGCAGCTGCTTTTGCGTCTCCTGTCCTGATCAGCATCTGGG
Organism: Gopherus flavomarginatus; assembly: GCF_025201925.1. Classification (NCBI taxonomy): domain Eukaryota; kingdom Metazoa; phylum Chordata; order Testudines; family Testudinidae; genus Gopherus; species Gopherus flavomarginatus. Next base: position 139,858,976 of record NC_066621.1, read on the forward strand.
CCGTGCCAGAGGAGTCGCAGAGCCCAGAAGCCACCAGTGCTGGAGCCCATGGGTGGATCATGGGGGGCAGTCCCAGAAACCCGTGCTGGGGGAGATGGGAAATAAACTGGATGGAGGGGTTTTCAAAAATAAAAAATCACTTATGTTTGTAGAGCACCTAGCACCACCAGGTTTGTAGGTGTTTCTGCAATATAAATGCTAAATAACAAGAGTGGGAGAATGTAACTTGTGACATTGCAGTATTACACTGCCAGATTTTATCATAGGGTTTTTCAGCTGCAGGCATTCAAAGTAGCAACTTGTTCCTTCAGGTATATGCCTATGTGCAGAGGAAAGATTAGAGGACGCGGGCTTTATTTGTTTTGGAAACCCTCCAGAGTGGAAGTGCTCTGCCAATGTGCAGTGTTTTATTTGCTTTTTATCTCATTAGCAGGGAATACTGACACTTTCAGCACTGATTAATTCTGATTATACTAACAATAGTCAGGAGAATTCCAGCCAGGAAGTGGAAACTTGAACATCCTACACAACCCAGCACAACAACTCATGAGCTGAGCTAACATGTCCTCACCCTTGTGTTGGAATTATTAATACTATTTGAATGTATTAATATGGGGAACCACCACATACTGATTTAACCATAAATTCCTTTATTAAATCCAAAGGTCAAATGGTATTTATACAATTACTCTAGACATGCCTAAATAGCCTAACTAATAAAAAATGTACTACACCCAAACAGTAACAAAATATTATAAGCATTTGATCAAGATACTTACAAATAGACCAAGCCCAGGGGTGCTTAGACCCATATCGGCTGGGTCCAGCGTGGTCAGGCAGGTATTAGCAATGAACTCCTTTAAAAGTTTACTTTTTATACCCTTTAACAGACAAACAATGTCATTGCCAATTACTGATTTCAGCTAAAAACCAACTTGAGACAATTCATCCTTATTTCCAATCTTCATCCAGACAAGATGACCTGCTGCTTAGAAACAGGGAAGAATTGGTAGGGGAAGTAGAAGTGTGTGGAAACCTGGGCAGCAGTGACCATGAGATGGCTGAGTTCAGGATCCTCACAAAAGAAAGGATGATGGGATGGATTGCACCCTCAGCAAGTTTGCAGATGACACTAAGCTGGAGGGAGAGGTAGATAGGCTGGAGGGTAGAGATAGAGTACAGAGTGACCTAGACAAATTGGAGGTCTGGGCAAAAAGAAATCTGATGAGGTTCAACAAGGACAAGTGCAGAGTCCTGCACTTTGGATGGAAGAATCCCATGCACCACTACGAGTTGGGGACCAACTGGCTAAGCAGCAGTTCTGCAGAAAAGGACATGAGGATTACAGTGGATGAGAAGCTGTGTATGCGTCAGCAATGTGCCATTGTTGCCAAGAAGGCTAACGGCATATTGGGCTGCATGAGTAGGAGCATTGCCAACAGATCAAGGGAAGTGATTATTCCCCTATATTCAGCACTGGTGAGGCCACATCTGGAGTATTGCATCCAGTTTTGGGGCCCCCACTACAGAAAGGATGTGGACAAATTGGAGAGAGTCCAGCGGAGGGCAATGAAAATGATCAGGGGGCTGAGGCACATGACTTACAAGGAGAGGCTGAGGGAACTGAGGGAACTGGGCTTGTTTAGTCTGCAGAAGAGAAGAGCGAGGGAGGATTTGATAACAGCCTTCAACTACCTGAAGGGGGGGTTCCAAAGAGGATGGAGTTTGGCTGTTCTCAGTGGTGGCAGATGACAGAACAAGGAGCAATGGTCTCAAGTTGCAGAAGAGGAGGTCTAGGTTGGACATTAAGAAACACTATTTCACTAGGAGGGTGGTGAAGCACTGGAATGGGTTACCTAGGGAGGTGGTGGAATCTCCATCCTTAGAAGTTTTTAAGGCCTGGTTTGACAAAGCCCTGGCTGGTATGATTTAGTTGGTGTTGGCCTTGCTTTGAGCAGGGGGTTGGACTACATGACCCCCCCGAGGTCTCTTCCAACCTTAATCTTCTATGATTCTAAGATTTGCAACTTCCTTTCCTCTTTATCGCTTCCCTTTCTTCTTGCTGACCAGCACAACAGCTTTGTCATTGGACCTGGGTTCACATGGGAGATAACACTGGTATGCGGGGTGGGGAAGAGCAGTGTTGGCTCATTTTATGACAGGTTCTCTTTGTTTTATTTAAAGCCATCTGCAGTCACCCATATCAGTCAAAGGCTCTCTTTTTAGAAATTCCATTTGTCTCATTAGTTTTTCTTTGAAGCACATATCCTCCTGACTTCTGGCCTTATAACTCATTATTTTCAAGGCCTTCCTTCTACTGGCTAGTCAGGGGCTTTAGTTACAACACCTTTCCTTAACCAAACTTAAACTAACTTTAATTTTATACTTATCCTACAACTTGCCTGCGTACTTGACTTTAAACACAAGTAGTCTCATTGACATCAACAGGACTATTCCCCTGTGTAGAGTTAAGCATATATAGTAGAATCTCAGAGTTACGATCAACAGAGTTACAAACTGACCAGTCAACAACACACCTCATTTGGAACTGGAAGTATGCAATCAGCCAGAGACAAAAAAAAGAAAAATGGCAAATACGGTACAATGCTGTGTAAACTACTAAAAAAAATAAAGGAAAAGCTGCATTTTTCTTCTTCATAGTAAAGTTTCAAAGCTTTATTAAATCAATGTTCAGTTGTAAACTTTTGAAAAAACAAATATAATGTGTTGTTTAGCGTTACGAACATTTCAGAGGTATGAACAACCTCCATTCCCTAAGTGTTCGTAACTCTGAGGTTCTACTTTACATAAGTCTGTGCAGGACTGGGGCCAAAAATCTTGCAACACAATATAAATTCTTGTGTATTTAGGAACTATAAACAACATGGTAGCCAAATTGCTATTAAAACACAATTCAGTCTTGTAGTGCAGAGGGGGCCAAATTGTGCCGTACAGTTGCTTATGAAGCACATACCATAGTCCTAGCAGGCCAGATTCATCTTTGGAGTAAACCTGCAAAAGTCAATGAAATTATATCAGTGGTTAATTGGAAACATAGTTTTACAAGTTTTGTTTGGCTGTATTTAATTTTTCCAAAACAACTCTCTATTTAGACGACCCTTTTGCCTCAGTACAGAGCATTTCACTGTTTCTAATGTATTTATTACCACACATCTCTCTGAGGTCAAGCAGAGCTATAATTGTACAGATGAAGAACCAGGCACAGAGAGACTGATGGTACGTCTACACCGCAGTTAAACACCCATGGCTGGCCTGGGTCAGCTGACTCAGCCTCATGGGGCTTTGGCTGCAGGGTTGTTTAATTGAAGTGTAGACATTCGGGCTTCGGCGGACCCCATGCTCTGGGACCTTCCCTCTTCTTGGGGTCCAGAGCTCAGACTTTAGCCTGAACCTGAACGTCTACACTGTAATTAAACAGCCTTACAAAACCAAGTCAGCTGGCACAGGCCGGCAATGGGTGTTTAATTGTAGTGTAGACATAATCCCCCTGACTTGCCCAAGATCACACACAGGGTCTGCAGTAAAACAGAGAACTGAACCAAGGTCTACCCGAGTCCTAGGCTAGTACCTTAACCGCTAGATCATCCTTCCTTTTCAATTATGCTGAAATAGGAAGTTCTCAAATGGCTGGATGGAACAGTCTCTCCCCGCAGTTTTTAAATAGCTACAACACTGTGCTGTTTGAGGTGCCATCTCTAGGATGAGTTTTGATTAAGACCTGATTTCCTATCATTAAAGTTCTCATGGCATTTTGTATAAGAGATGATCTGTTAGCCCTAGTGTTCAGCCATATTCCAAGTCTTTAATTACATTTGGCCTACCTAAAATTTCCCCAGCAGCACAAATTAGATACAGTGCTGTTCTTCACTTACTGCCTGACGTGGCTGCGTAATGCTCCTGTAGGCAGTTAAAGAACTGCCACCTTGCTTTCTAGAACTGGCTGCATTTCAGTGACAACTGAAATGACTGCAGTATAATTTGGACAGAGTGTAAACCTTGTGCAATGTTTGGTTGTCATAGTGATCGCGATGGGATACCAGCATGAGTGTGTCTATTTTTAAATGTCACTGTTGTTGGGTAACATTAGAGCATTTCCCAGTGCCTTCCTCTGCTCTCTCTCATTTCCCTTTACTCATTTCCTTTTGTTGGAGTGGCGCTGCCCTTTCCTGAGGCCCGTAAATCAGCCTCATAAAGTTTGCCAGTGAGTTTTCTGGTTTTGGTGCCACTTCCTCTTGTCCTTTCAGCCAGTCCTCCTGTCTGTGGTACAATTCACACAGAGACCCAGGCACAGTCTTTTAAAGAACCAGATGTTTAAAAGATGTAAAATAGGCTCCTGATGAGATTTTCAAAAGCTTGCAGGCAGCTGCAGTGGTTGAAGTTGCAACAGCAACAAAAATGGTAAGATAGGCCAAAGAGCCTGGGCATTGCACATTTCTGGCTGTTTACATTGCAAAGGGGCTTGAGCAACTTCAGACCATTAATTCCTGGGAAATGCCTTTCTGCCATTGAAAGTCTAATTACACTGAGCTGCTTTACTTTATAGAACAATCTCCTTCCTGGAACATCTAAATCTTTGTTCCAGTAAGTGCTCTATTTGTTGGGGGGCTTTGTACAAACGGCAGTCTGAGCCATTGTTACAATGATGAACTTTGGCTTCGTTTGGATGTAAACGATCTTTTCCAGACTAGAACATGCACATTACAAACTGTAAAAACACCCTGACAAGGCAGTGGAAATTCCAAGCACAGTGACTAACTGCAGAATCTCCCTGAGAAGGGAAAACTCATCGAAGACTGGCTGGGAAACAGTTACAATTAAGAGACAAAACTGTTTGAGGTGCAAGCTTTGTGCCTGGTCTTGCTGCTGCTCCGCGTGCTGAATTCTCACGGAGTCCAAACCAGGAAGCTCAGCTGCTTAAGTTCAGTTTTAAATTTGGGGATCCATCTGAATCCAAAAGTGAACATTAAAGTCAGGGGACACAACGCAAGCAGCCCCAAATCCCCCCCTCCCCCGATTTGTATGCATCCCTGTACAATTATTAAACTACCAACTTTTGAACAGACCAGGACCTAAAACAAGGGCACTCAAACTAATTCATAGTGTAGCCGTCTTAATATCATGACTGTTGCATGAACCCCACTCACAGATAGGCCAGGCTGCCTCCCATTCACAATTGCATTATGTTCCTGTGGCAACTAAAACAGCAACCAATATAGAAAAGTAACATCGGGAAAGCATTTCATATATTTGCAGCTGTCATCAGTAGCATCCCTGCATTGTCCTCTCTGAAGACAATTAGTGGCTCTCTACTTTTGCTCTTCATTTCATCTCCCCTTCCCACCCATTCTGCTCCTCTCTCTCTCCTGCACATGCTCCTTTGCTGACTGATCCCTTTCTCCTCTATTTACTCACCATCATGGGTAGTGGGTAGCATAGGCAGGGGAAGGCTGTGCCTCCCCAAACAGCCCGGCGTGGCCCTCCCCACGCTTCGCACCCAGACCCCTTTCTGCCTTCTTCCAATTCTCTTCCCACCCCCCAGTACCCACTCTTCTGTGGCCAAGAAGCTGGGGCCGGCAGGCTGGGGCCAGTGTGCACAAGGCCGGGGGCTGGGGCCACACCACGCCGCGTCTCCATCCAGTGCTGAGAATGCAAGGGGTGGGGGCGCTCTGGAGCTGGGGGCACTAGCCATCCCCAGAGGGTGTGTGCACACTGGGCTCTGATAGAGGAGAGGACGGAAGGGGAGGAGCGGGGCCTCATGCAGAGAAGGAGGGGCCGGGGGACTAGCCTCTTCCAGGACATGTTCAGCTGCTGCCTACGCTCACCATGCTTGAGTGTTTCACAGCTATGGTCTAAAGCAGAACAGGGAAAATTCAGCTGCTGAAGTGGTAGGGGTTTGATAAAATTGCCCACCCAGTAAGAAAAAGGAAGCCCTGAGTAGGAAGTGGAGAAAGGAAAATCAGGTGTGTTTCCACTTGGCACCATGTGCTCTAACTGCAGACCCAAGTCCACATCAGAGCTAAGGTTCACATCATTCAGTGTTTGAGTGATGACTGCAAGGATCTGCATGAACAGGCCAACAGCAGCAAAGAGGATTCTTTCCTGAGTGCTGGCTGGTGAGTCTTGCCCACATGCTCAGGGTTTAGCTGATCGCCATATTTGAGGTCGGGAAGGAATTTTCCTCCGGGGCAGATTGGCAGAGGCCCTGGAGGTTTTTCACCTTCCTCTGCAGCGTGGGGCATGGGTCACTTGCTGGTGGATTCTCTACAGCTTGAGGTCTTCAAACCACAATTTGAAGACTTCAGTAATTCAGACATAGGTTAGGGGTTTGTTATAGAAGTGGATGGGTAGGGTTCTGTGGCCTGCTTTGTGCAGGAGGTCAGACTAGATGATCATATTGGTCCCTTCTGACCCTAAAGTCTATGAGTCTATGAGAGGGGAAAGAGACTGGCAAGACAGTGGAGCATCCTGGGAGTCCAGAGACAGGTACGGGCATGATACCAGAAGGAAGGCGGCCTTGCCCATATTCTGGACCAGGACTGGCCCTGTTACTTGATTAGGAAAGCGAGAAGGTTGCTCACAAAGGTCATTGTGGCTCCTCCAGGTCCAAGGAAGAGAAGGAAAGATAACAAAAGATGTAAAACAGAAACATTATAATCTCTTCCAGCTGCTGAAGGTATCCAATCTGGCTGGTTCCAGCCCCATTCTGCAGGGATGGCTTTCAAACATAGCTATCATTTCTTCCTAAAACACTGAACCAGCTCCACACCTCGCCTGGACTCTGTGTGCGTAACAGGCGACTCCAGCATACTCTGGCTTTTGAATTTGGGTGGAACAATTAGTCTGGTATTTGAGGCAGTGCATGGAGCATAATACAAGGTCCACTCCCTCTAACTGGCTAAAGAAACAGCTAGCCCCGTAAATTCCATTGCATTTCAAATAATTAAACACCAAGATTAGTTACCATATAAAGAATGACACATGTGGATCCATCCTCCCATGAAGGTTTCAGGGCCTGTTTCTCATTCACACTAAGACCCCTTTACATTGCTTCAGATTTCCATAGGGTGCAGGTCTACCCTTTTCTGAGTGAGCTAGTGGATAAAATCTCCGCGGCTCCTAAATTCAGCTTTCAGAACAACACCCAGCACATCTACAAAATACAAAGACAGTGGCACACACCAGCACATCCACAGTGTCCATATTTTTGACTGTAAAGTTACTACAGAGGAAGGCTGCTGTAGTGGTCTGAGCCCTGGAGATAGGAATCTCTGGATTCTACTCTCAGCTCTGACAATGGTTCCCTCTATAGCCCTGGACAAATTACTTAATCCCCATCTCATTTTCCACATCTGGGAAATGGGGAAACCTGTCACACCGGGAGTCTTGTGAAGGTGAATAACACCCATTATGTGTAATGCCAGCAATGGAAAGGAGTCAGGTGGCTAAACTAGTTGCTTCCCAGAGCCAGAGAGTTACTCAAGCGCTGTTATTACATAAGCACTGGAAATTGTAAGGGGTCACTCTCTGGTCTTGCAAAAGGTCTGTCAATCACACTGATTCCTGAGGTTAGCAAGTGAACTGGAAAATAAAGCACCAGTCACTTTCGTCATTGTCCCTTCTAAAATCTTTCTCTCCTGCTTTTTCATGTTGCCATTAGGGAAAAAATAAGACAGACCTTAATTTGGAAGAGGACATATATTTATAAAATACAATTGGCCGTGTCCATTTTGAGCAGCAGAGAATCCTGAACTTTCCTCTCGTTCAAAGAGGTTCTGGCCGTGTGTACAACTGGAACTATTCCTCATATTTCTGAGGCTGAAAATGTTTACAAGTATAACCCTTCTGCCCCTCTGAGTTGGCAGCAACAAGGGCCGGGTTCAGTATCCAGGGGTTTCGTTTCAATAACACCATGCATAACCGGCTCAAGCCCCTACCCAGTGACCTGGGACATTTACATACCACACCCCCCTGGGCACCTCTAGGAGGCAATACTTCCCCTCTCGCAAGCACGGAGTCTGAGTGTAGCAAAATCCTTTTAATAAAGGAAGGATACAATGCGGCATCCCATTGGAGAAACACCACAAACAGAATTATAACACAAACCGTAAACAAAAACCCACCTCCAAGTACGTTTGGCAATGTCCTTTTCCCCTTAGGGTCTTAAGTCCAATCACCCTAAAGTCCAACAACCCAAAAGTCTCTGGTCAGTGCCACCCCAGAATTCAAGAGTTTATCTGCAGAGTTTTACGCCCCCCCAGCCTGGGTGGAAATGGGGGAGGGAGTCCACACATGGTGTTAAGGGGCACCTTACGTGGGCCAGGGCCAACTGCTCTGCCTCTCTGCGGAGTTCTGCTGTAGCCTTCACCACGACCAGCTCCACCACACCAGCTGTGCCACTCCTCCAGCCATCCCTGCAAACCGCTTCACTCCACTCACTGTTCCATGGGCTGCTCCAACATGCTGCAAACCGCTTAACAATAGGTCTTCAGGCTCCCCCACTAGTTAACACAGCACTTAGCAATCTCAGCTCATTCAGTTATTTCAGCTCTTAGTAGGGGAGCCCTGGTGCTGGTGCACCATTAGCCCAACATGAACTCAGCTCAGCAGTCTCTAGATAGACTCCTAATGGAATCAAAATTAGTTCTACTCTTTTACAGCAGAGAGAAGAAGCTGTGTGACTGGTGTTCCCAGCCCTCAAAAGGTACATATACCAGTCCCCAACCTCTCTCAATTTACTAGGTATTGGAACCCATGTCCCTTGTTTAGCAAGTGTCACTTAAGTTATATTGAGACATCTCTGTCATAAAGCAGTCTGGTAGTTCCTCATTCACATAACCAGCTGGCAACACTTTATTTATCCTGCCCCAATAACAAAGAAATTGGGGATCCCAGAGCTGTCAAAATAACCATCCCATGCTGCCATGGGCTATGCTAGGTGGGGTGAGTGTGCCAATGCAAATACCTGAAATTCCTTTCCACACTTCCCATAATTCACCACCAGATATCAGGGTAGAGCTCATCCTGACTCTGCTTACACAAGGAAAATAAGTATTTATGTTTCAGACATTCCAAACACCATAACAAAAGGATGTCTTGCTTCAGTCCCTTGAGTCTACCAGTCTGTGGGAAATTCCACTTTTACTATAGGGTTTCTGATCACAGCTGAGGTCTGGATTTTAAGGAAGTGATACGAGATGTGAAAGTCTTTGATGCCCAGAGACATCAAATTGGGAACGTTTGGCTGCCATGCCGAATTCTGTAGTCCTTTCGAAGCTGTCCTACTTCCTGGTTTGTTGGTTGGTGCGGTGCTGCCTAATGAGACATTTGAGAGATCTGCCACAGCCTGGTCCAGCCCTGCTCTCTCAGTGGGCATCAGTCTAGTCTAAAGGGACTGAACCACTGTATCCCGCTGGCTGTTGAGCTCCCTAGGGCTGGGTAGTTACTGATCACTGCTCCTGGCTCTGGGTCACTCAGATGCACTTGCCAGATGCAGATCCATGTTTGACACCCTTCTTGTCTCTGTAGTAAAGCTGCCTAAACCCTTGAACTAGTGTCTCAGTCCTCCCGAGCTCCCAGTTGCTTAGACCTATTCCCATCAGTGTCCACCTGGCTGGGTGAGCTCTAATTACACCCTTCAAGGACCACCTGACTGTTCAAGTAAGGAATGCACAGGCTTTGCACAGGAACTTGGTAAACATATGCACTCTTCGTGCATAACTCCACACAAGAGTTACCCACACGCAGTCCTCACCTTTCCTGAGAGCTGTTTGGGTCTCAGGACTGTCCATGTGCAGACTAGGTGGCAAGGGCTCGCTGCTGCTGGCAGCGGTTGGCTCTTTCCACACAGAAAGCCTCCTGCTTACAAGGGCCCCACTGAGAGGCCGATGCCTTGGCCACGCTGTTCATGTGCCCAGCATCCTTGTTGCATAGAGGGTGGTAAGGTGGATAAGAGACATTGGCCAGTCAGTAATCCTTGGAAGCCATTGGGAGAGTGATTCTTCCGGTGTTAGTTCTCCATAAGGTGAGAAACACCGCATAAAATATGCAGATGTCTCTTCTTTCTGAGTTCCTTTCTTATCACTTTTGCCCTCCTCCTCCCACCCTCATTCCCTTGGATTGGTTGTTGCACCCACTTGTCGAATCCTGTATTAGTTTAGACGGTAAATGCTCCTGGGTGGGGACATGTCTTCATGAGTGTTTGTACAGCACCTAGCACAAAGGAGCCTGAATGGGGCCTATGAGTGCTGCTGTAAAATAAACAATAACATATAGGATAACTCGCATTTTGAGTTGTGCCACCCCTCACTGGATATTCTGCACATCTCTCATTACAAAGCAGCTACAAACTTCACAAAGGTACAGGGTAGGTGGCAACACACCTGCCAGGGTGCATTATACTCACAGAGATAAATCGGATGAGCTGTTACTGTGGGAGGTTTGCGCTGTGCTATTGGAAGCTGTGCCTTCAAGGGCTGAGCTTCCCAGACAGGGTCTGGGCAGGACACTGTGAAGCTCAGGTTATGCATAGCAACAGATCCAATTCCTCAAAGGTATTTAGACTCCCAGCTTCTACTGGGACTGATCACTGAACTCTCTAAGGACAGTCAAAAGGCCTGATGTATCTGAGGAAAAGACTCCATGCTTCCCGAGACATAAAGTTTTTTGCATGGAACAATTTACAGTCCCTATCTATGGTGTAGTAACACAGGCATTGACATACGATCAAACTAATAATCCATCTAGGCCAGTGTCCTCTTTCTGACAATGGACAATACCAGCTGTGCCATGAGAAGGCCCAAGAAACCCCCTGAGGACAATTATGGACAAACTCTCCCCTATAGAAAGTTTCTAACTCCAGACAGTTAGTGGTTGTCTTATGCCCTGAAGCAGGAAGATTGAAGTCCCTTATTCATTTTTAGCCTAAGAATAACTGCTTAAGAACGAATTAATATCATCCCAGAATGAAAGGGTTAAGGGCCTGCTCCCTCTTCTATTGAAGAGACTCCCATTGCCTCAGTGGGGTTTGGATTAGGTCCTAAGCCATCCAGTTCTAATGAATTCAATGGGGAGTTTCCCAGTTCACTACAATAGGAGCAGGAGCCAGGGCCTCAGTGCCATTTGGGAGGAATGAAATACTGTAGCAGGGTTATGTTTCATCACGACTTATGAAAAGGTTATAAGTGGGGGAGCACAGCCCAGTGCTGTGCAAGACTGGAGAATAATTGTTGGTACAAGAGACAAATGCATTCTGCGGAGCTTGAGGGAGTGGGAGATTGATTGTGCTGTGACACTGCAGGGTCAGACGTTATTAACTGATCTGTGTTTTCCCTCTCCAAGCTGAGGTGCAGTTGCACTGGAGAGGTGCAGATGATAAATGGGGGTGGGCGGTAAGCCTGATTTGCATTTCATTTCTAGATGACACCTCAGATTGTCTCTGTTCGGCAGCATCTTTGGGATGCCAAAGTTCATACCAATGGGATACATCCCACAGTGTCCTGTTATGAGAAATAACCGCCTTGTGGGTTTACATCTGGCATTTTAATCATCCTGTCACATAAATTTACCACCGTTTTTACAGCTGTGCATGGATTTACAGGACCTTGTGATGCACCTGCCAAGACAGCCATAGCTGGGGAGTCTAAAGGATAGTGGGGATTCATTTAATAGAGCTAGTGGATGATGGTTTCAGAGTGACACTTTAAAAGCAAAAACAATGAGGAGTCTTTGTGGCCCCTTAGAGACTAACAAACAATGTTCCACTCCACGCATCTGATGAAGTGGGTTCTAGCCCACAAAGCTTATGCCCAAATAAATGTATTAGTCTCTAAGGTGCCACAAGGACTCCTCGTTGTTTTTGTTGATACAGACTAACACGGTTACCCCTCTGAAACCTATTTGAAATGGGCTATCTTGGGTGTTACCCCCAACTAGCCTTTCATGTACAACAATGAGAAAGCCAGACAGTGCTAATGTCCCATTAGCAAAGACAATGGATTATTGGCTGCCACAGCCCTGCAGAGACATGGGTCCCAGTCACGTGATACTGGACACCCCCTGCTCCCCTTTTGAATTGCCAGTGTTTTTCCACTGGAAGACAAAGGGTTCCCGCCTTACACAAAAGCTATATAAGGCAGGGGAGTGACATCATTGTGGTTCTCCTCTGCCTCCCTACCCAAAGAGACACACTGAAAAACACCTGAAAGCAAGAAGTGAACTGGGGAGGAGAAGGGTTGAGCCCAAGCTGGAAGGGCATCTAGCTTGTGTGTAATAATACCTGAGGTCTCAAGCTGCAGACCACTGTAGCTGCCTTTCAAGACTTTCTGCAATCTGCCTGTAACAATATCTAGGATGAGAAATGACTGTTTGTAACCAATTTCTTTAGTGAAACAAGCTTAGTTTGTATGTTTGGTTTTATTTGCTTAGTAATCTGCTTTGTTCTATTTGCTATCTCTTTAACCACTTAAAATGCACCTTTTGTAGTTAATAAACTTATTTCTTGTTTATAATATAACCTCAATTGTACAATTCATAACTGTGGGGGAGGAGTAAGAGGCTGTGCATACCTTCCTCCACACGGAGGGAGGAAGCAAATTTCATAATATATCTTTGGGTTTGCATTCCAAGGGAGGTGGACACCTGAGTGCTAGGGCAAATCCCTTAAGCTGAGTCTTCCCAGAGCTTATTTTAGTGTCTGTGTTGTTCTATAGTTGGGTGTGGCCTTGCCTATGTGTGTGCTGGAGGCGCTTGATAGCCTGGCTCAGCAAGACAAGTAAAAAGAGTGCCCAGGCTGGCAAAACAGGCAGGCTCAGTGGTAACTCAGCACATCAGGTGGCATCTTAAAACGAGGCAACCTGTCCCAGTCTGCCCTTTGAAGAGGCAAATGTGCACCTCTCCTCTGGCCTGCCTCCACTTTTATAACAGGGTTTCAGGTCACTGCCAAGGTCTGGATTTTAAGAAAGTGATATGGGATGAGATGCCCAGAGACATCAAATGGGGAACATCTGGCTCTCAAGCCAAATTCTGTAGTCCTTTTGAAGCCACCCTGCTTCCTGGTTTGTTGGTTGTTGCCATGGATGGCAGGTGAATGAACTGTTGTGATAGGCTTGTCCCCAGCCCCTCCCACTCTGCCCAAGGTGCCACCCCTCCCATTCCCCACCAGAGCCCAAAGCATCCCCCCATGGCCACCAGCCCCCATACACCTGCAACCCTGGAGCATCCCAGTCCCAGTGCATTGCGGCCAGAGCTCCCACACTCCCAGCCCGAGCACACTGGCCGAGCAGCTGGGCCGGAGCACTCCCTGCCCTAGCCCAAGAGCACTGGGCAGGGAGAGTGGCTGGAGCACTCCCACCTCCACTCCCAGTGCCCTCAGCCCCAGGTCTTGTGAGCACCGGCTCCAGCCTGCCCCAGCCTCTCTACCACGGAAGAGCCGGAAGGGAACTGGAAGAAGGCAGGAGGAGGCCTGGGGGCAAAGTGTGGGCTGGGCCATATCAGGCTGTTTGGGGAAGCACAGCCTTCGCCAGCCTATGCTTCCCACCACCCATGGTCATTGCTAATGAGGCACACGTGTTTAAGAGGTCTGCCACAGGCTGGTCCAGCCCTGCTCTCTGAATAGGCATCAGTTTAGTCCGATGATGCTCCGAGCTCAGTGACTCAGGAGCCAAATTATCAGGCAACATTATCCAAAACAGCCACAGTAGTGTGACTTCTTTGTTTCATTTACTATAGTCCTATATATTCAATATCTAAACAGTATGACGGGGGGATATTTAGTTTTTATATGTATTATTCTCACAGCAAAATGGCTAACCAAGTATTCTTATTTTATCAAGTACAATTGGTTAACATAGTAAAAGCAGCCTGCTTGGTTAATAACTAAGCCACATAGCGTTTTAATATCATGTGCTGCAAAAAGCCACATTAAAGAGCCACTTGCGACTCACAAGCCTGTCTGAGTATGACTGGTCTAATCTAGGGGACTGAACTGCTGTATCCCACTGGCTGCTGAGCTCCCTGGGTCTAGGGAGTGACTGATCACTGCTCCTGGGTCTGGGTCACTGTCTTGCCTCTGAGCCTTCGGACCTTCCTGGTAACAGCTGTTTTCACCATTTGAACAAATCTCCTGACACTGTGGATGAGAAATCCTATACCAGGGCCTGCTTTATTAACCCTTCCAGTGAATGCAGTTAAGTTTTCAAAGTTGAATGTCTGATTTTGTTTCAGATCACATCCGATCTCTTCATCTGCACAGCACGCTGGCATGTAGAGCTAGCACAGGGAGCTGAAGGAGGGGCTGGGTGAGGAACACCACAAATCTAGGGCTGCAAGAGCATGGCTGCTGGGTTAGCAAAGCTAACAGTTGTGCGTTTAAGATTATTGTGAGTATAGTCTTTCAAAGGAAGCTAACGGAGTTAAGCGGAACACTCCCCCTCCCCCTTCCCCTCCCCCGCCCCCATTGATTTTCAGTGAATCTTTTTACTAATAGGAAAATACTTGGAAAGTGCAGATGCTAACTTTACTCTAAGTCTAGCCTACTCCTTTGTAAGATAGAGTAATGTCACAAATAGAGTACATTTTTTTAGCAAACAGAAATTTCAGTAAAAAAATTCATTGTGGGGGCTCCAAATTATTTGCAAAAAAAAAATTCAAATAAGGTGAAGAGTTTCATTTCAACTTTTCGTTTGGAAATGGCATTTTATCATCAACTGTGACCACATTTTAGAAGGAAAAAAAACACGTAAGTGTGAAGAACGCCTGAAAACAGCTAAATTGAAGGAAGATTTTAAAAAAAATGTTTTGAGTGAACCAAAACATTTTGGTTGATTCAAAAAGAAAAAGAAAATTTTCAATGACAGAAAAAAATTAAAAATTGTTTTTTGTTGGAACCAAACACGTCTTTTCAGTTCAGCTGCCAAACCAAAAAAAGCCATTGTTTGTAAGTCAGAAATAGTCACCCAAGCCCCAGCAGAGTTTTTGCCTGAAAAGGGAGATGTGCCAGAGCAAGGGTTCTCAAAATGGGGGTCAGGACCCCTCAGGGGGTCACAAGGTTATTACATGGAGGGGTCACAAGCTGTCAGCCTCCACCCCAAACCCCACTTTGCCTCCAGCATTTATAATGGTGTTAAATATATAAAAAAGTATTTTAATTTATAAGGGGGGGGTCACACTCAGAGGCTTGATATGTGAAAGGGGTCACCAGTAAAAAAGTTTGAGAGCCACTGGGCCAGAAGCTCCATTAAGATCATTAGGGGATTTGCTATTGCCATTAAGGGCACTCAGATACCACCCTATAAAACCCTAAGTCAGACAGATGAGAACCTCATCGAAGAATCCATGTAAGACCGAGATTCTTTATTCAAATGCGAATAACTGAAAGAGCAGAATGGAAGAGGAGTGGGCAAGCAGAATCCCTTTTATATACACATTTCTTTTTATTTCAAATATTCTCCAATGTGACAAATACCCTGAAGGCTAGACCCTCAGCTGTTTTGTTGACTTCAAAGGGGCTGTGCTACTTCACATCAGCTGAAGAACCAACTCATAGGTTGTTTTTTTCCCTCTTAAGTATGGGCAAGTGAGAGATAATGAAAAGCTTCTTTTTAGGCCTTGTCTACATAGGGAAGTTGACCGGAACAGCTATTGCAGAATAGCTCCCTGGTGTGGACACTTGTTCCAGAATAATTGGTGCACTTCCAAAGCAGAGTAATTCTTGCAGAACAGAAGTGACTTTTATTCTAGAATAATGTCCACACATGGAGCTATTCTGGTCAATTTCCTCATGTAGCTAAGACTTAGTCTAAAAGGGAACTTCACCGGTCAATCTTTAACAGTATCTCTAACACAGTGAAGAGGGTCGAAAGGGATGATAAACATCCCTTTATAAGTGGAAACAGAACAGCAGATGGCACCCAGTTGAAGACAGCATTATAATTTGCCCAAGGAGTTCTCTCTAATTCACTCATAGGCAAGACAAGCATACCTTGAGCAGGTTATAGACAGGGGCTGAATCCAAACAGAGAAGATAAAGTGTACGTTCTTTATGGGCTGCCCTCTGGGGAAAGAGACTTAATTTTTTTTCAATCAGAATGTTCTAGAGCAGTGGTTCTCAAACTTTTTTTTCCATGGACCACTTGAAAATTGCTGAGGGTCTCAGCAGACCACTTAATGATCTTTCCAAATGTTGTTTGTACTATTAGCTAACTATTATTAGCTTATTAAGCACTTTGGATGAAAGCGCTGCATAAAAAAACCCTTAATAATTAACTTTTTTGTTCTATAATAAAAGCACACAACTCCTATTTTAATATCAGCAGTGTTATCTTTGTGATGGATATGCCCTCTCTTCCCTGCGGTGGCAGCCTCCGAGCTGGGGCTGGGAAGGAGGGGGATTTCTTGCTCTCTTCCCCACCGTGGCAACCACAGAGCTGAGGCAGGGAAGGAGGAGAATCTCTCCCCCGTCACAGTAGCCAGAGTACTGAGGCTGGAAACAGGGGAAGCTCTAGACATTTCGCCTCCCCAAGCACGGCAGCATGCCGTGGGGGGCACTCTGCCGGCCGCCGGGAGGGCAGCAGGTGGCTCCAGTGGACCCTCCGCATGCACGCCTGCAGGAGGTCCACCGGAACCGCCTGCCGCCCTCCCAGTGACCGGCAGAGCGCCCCCTGCGGCATGCCGCCCCAAGCATGCACTTGGCATGCTGGGGCCTGGGAAATTGGGGGGGTGGGGTGGTCTCTCCCCCACCACAGCAGCCACAGCCCTAGAGCTAGGGGAAGTTGCCTCTTTCTCTGACCACCGCAGCCCTACACATCCCAAATTCCTCCCACCTTCTGTTCTCACTCCACTGCCCCCTCTCACCTACCCTTTTTTCCCCCCCAAGGCCACCGCCTCACCTCACATGTGCATCTTCTCTAAGGTCCAGGCACCTAATTAGTGGAGCCACACTACCACAGCTCCTCTAATTCGGGGGGTGGCCCTTCATTCTCTCATGTGGGACTGCCCAGGCACACACCTTAGCGGAAACTATCCACAGACCAGCTGAATGGGGGTCCATGAACCACTATTTGAGAACCTCTGTTTTAGAGAGGAAATGTGAGCTTTGTTCTCCCATGACATATCTGCGTGGGATCAGACAGGGTCACACAAGGAACAATTGTCATGCTGCAAATATAAATGTGCTTCTCTTGGGCCTGGTCTACACTACACGTTTATACCGATTTTAGCAGAGTTAAACCGATTTAACGCTGCACCCGTCCACACAATGAGGCCCTTTATGTCGATATAAAGGGCTCTTTAAACCGGTTTCTGTACTCCTCCCCGACGAGAAGAGTAGTGCTGAAATCGGTATTACCATATCAGATTAGGGTTAGTGTGGCTGCAAATCGACGGTATTGGCCTCCGGGCAGTATCCCACAGTGCACCACTGTGACCGCTCTGGACAGCAATCTGAACTCGGATGCACTGGCCAAGTAGACAGGAAAAGCCCCGCGAACTTTTGAATTGCATTTCTTGTTTGGCCAGCATGGAGAGCTCACCAGCACAGGTGACCACGCAGAGCTCATCAGCACAGGTAACAATGCAGTCTCCTGAGAATCGAAAAAGAGCTCCAGCATGGACCGCACGGGAGGTTCTGGATCTGATTGCTATATGGGGAGAGGATTCTATGCTAACAGAACTCCGTTCCAAGAGACAAAATGAAAAAACATTTGAAAAAATTTCCAAGGCTATAATGGAGAAAGGCCACACCAGGGACTCAGTGCAGTGCAGAGTGAAAGTTAAGGAGCTCAGACAAGGCTACTAGAAAACCAAAGAAGCAAACGGAACGTCCAGGGCAGGGTCGAAAACATGCCACTTCTATGCTGAGCTGAATGCAATTCTAGGGAGTCAGCCACCACTACCCCACCCCTGTCCATGAATTCCCAGGTGGGGGTGGTAATCTCAGCCATGGCTGAGGATTCTGCGGATGGGGAAGATGAGGAGAAGGAAGAGGAGGACGAGCTTGCAGAGAGAACACAGCACTCCGTTCTCCCCAACAGCCAGGAGCTTTTTCTCACCCAGACGGAATTACCCTCCCAGCCCTCCCAAGCCAGTAGCCCAGACAATGAAGCCATGGAAGCGACCTCTGGTGAGTGTACCTTTGTAAATATAAAACATGGTTTAAAAGCAAGCATTTTTTAATGATTGATTTGCCCTGAGGACTTGGGATGCATTCGCTGCCAGTACAGTTATTGGAAAAGTTTGTTAACATATCTGGGGATGGAGCGGAAATCCTCCAGGGACATCTCCATGAAGCTCTCCTGGAGGTACTCCAAAAGCCTCTGCAGAAGGTTTCTGGGCAAGGCAGCCTTATTCCGTCCACCATGGTAGGACACTTGACCATGCCATGCATGTGTAGTAAGAGGAGGCCCTAAGATATAAACCTTGGTATCAGAGGCCCAGTATGAGGCCTGAGGCCTGAACTAAAGTAATGGTCAAGACTTTGCTAACATAAAGCAAAGTGAAGCTGTGAGCCAGAGGCAGGCCCTGCTCACAGAAGCTGGCAAGGAAAGGGCTGATGCTGCAAGAACATACGTACCTAAAAGGTACTGAACACTAGATATCAGAACATTCACATACTTGCACATTGCACACAGATAACAAGGAACAGACTGACCCATCCAAATGACAGGGCCAAAAGGGTAATATGATGGATAGAGTTGTTTTGTTCAAACCAACATGTACAAGGTGAGAGATGGCACCTTACTATGTAGAGGGGTTGTACCTTGCTACGTAGAAGCGTTGTACCTCAATACGTCAGGAGTGATGTGTAACTTGTTTGTACCTGTGTATAAGAATGTATCCCTGGGGCGATGTCTTTGTCCGGACGAGGGGGCAGTGGAAAGTCCCACCACTGACTGAGCCGAGTCCGTTGACCGTGGGTACATATTCGTAGTATGCCCTGAATTAGGCTAAGAAACCTACAGGGAACTATTATTGTGTCCAATACGGCAATAAACCTGGCCGACGTGCCTTTGTACCTTACTAGACTCTGTGGTCATTGGGGGTTCTCTTCGGGTCTGCTGTGTCAGCTATCTGCAGAGCTGGGGCAGCACAAGAGGGAACACACGCACGCAGCTGAGTGATACCAACAAGGAGAGAGCAGAGCACCACACCGGTAGCATCTGACAACACCTCTGACAACAGCATGTAGCAAGTAATCTGGTAACATTGCATGACAAAGCCTAGCTGCGTATGGTCCCAGTGATTGCTGGCATTCAAGCAACATCAGTTCTTTATCTCGCTGTGTTATCCTCAGGAGAGTGATATCGTTCACGGTAACCTGGCTGAAATTCAGAAATTTAATTAAGGGGACAGAGATGGCCATTCCTACTGGCCTGTTTGCCTGTTGCTTAAAAGAAATCCTTCCTTGCTGGTAGCCTAGCGGGAGGAGGGGAGGCAGGGTAATGGTGCTGAGCTTTTCCGCGTTTGGCTAGCAGGAATCTTCCCTGCGACCAGCCATGCGGTGGTGGGAGGGGTAAAGTGATCATCCCAGAGAATTGGATGGGGGGGTGGTTTCTGTTGCTGCATGTTAACAGGAAAGAAGCAGCACTGAACGGGCTTTGCTTAGTATTTGGGAAAGGAGGGCATGGTGTATATGAAGGCTGCAGAAGCCGAAAGACAATGGCTTACCATGGCCACATGCAAGCTGAATTCTGTTGCCTGGACCTGTATCTGTGAGATCTCTAACACCAGAGCCACAGGCACTCAATATTAAGATGCAAAATGCGACCTTGTAGTGAAATCACATGTGCTATGTAAGGTGAATAGTGTTGTTCACTGTGAAAGAGTATAATCATTGTTCTGTAAAATGTATCTTTTTAAATACTTCTCTCCCTTTTTTACCTCCCTCATGCAGCTGCAAATTTTTCAAGCCTCTCTACTCCATCCCGGAGGCTGTCTCAGATAAGGCGGAGGAAAAAAAAGACATGAGACAAAATGTTCTCGGAAATCATGGAAGTAACCCGCAATGAAAGAGCTCATCTGAATGAGTGGAAGGACGTGGTATCAAATTACAGGAAAGATGCCAGTGAACGTGAGGACAGGAGGGACGCTCGAGTTGAGAGGTGGCGGCAGGAAGATCAGAGATGTAGGCAGGAAGATCAGCGGTGGCGGGATGCAACTCTGGGGCTGCTGCATGATCAAACTGACATCCTCCGACATCTGGTGGAGCTTCAGGAACAGCAGCAGGGTCACAAAGTGCCACTGCAGCCCCTGTGTAACCACCCTCACCACTCACCATGTTCCATATCTTCCTCACCCAGATGTGTACGAACGTGTGGGGGAAGGCTTCGTGCACCCGCCCACTCCACCCCCGTGAACAGCCCAACCAAAAGGCTGTCATTACTTTGAAATATTTTTAGTGGCCTTTTCCTGCCCTCCTATCCTCCTCCCAAACCACACCCAGCATACCTTGTCAGTTCTCTCCCTCTTTTTATAATGACTTTTTAATAAAGAATACATGATTTTTAAACGATAGTGACTTTATTTCCTTAAGCAAGCTGTAATCGAAGGGGGAGGGTGGGTTGCTTACAGGGAATGAGTCAATCAAGGGCAGGGTTCATCAAGGGGAAACAAACACAACAGTCACACCGTACCCTGGCCCGTGATGAAACTCGTTTTCAAACCTTCTCTGATGCGCACCGCTTTGTGGTGTGCTCTTCTAATCGCCCTGGTGTCTGGCTGCACGTAATCAGAGGCCAAGTGATTTGCCTCAGCCTCCCACCCACCATAAAGGTCTCCCCCTTACTCTCACAGAGATTGTGGAACACACAGCAAGCAGCAATAACAATGGGGACATTGGTTTGACTGAGGTCTGAGCAAGTCAGTAATGTGCGCCAGCGCACCTTTAAACAGCCAAACGCACATTCTACCACCATTCTGCACTTGCTCAGCCTGTAGTTGAACAGCTCCTGACTACTGTCCAGGCTGCCTGTGTATGGCTTCAGGAGCCATGGCATCAAGGGGTAGGCTGGGTCACCCAGGATAACTATAGGCATTTCAACATCCCCAACTGGTCTGGGAAGTAATTCCCTTGCTGCAGCTGTTTAAACAGAGTGGTGTTCCTGAAGACACGAGCGTCATGAACCCTTCCTGGCCATCCCACGTGGATGTTGGTGAAACGTCCCTTGTGATCCACCAGTGCTTGCAGCACCATGGAAAAGTACCCCTTGCGGTTTACGTACTGGGTGCCTTGGTGCTCCGGTGCCAAGATAGGGATAGGGTTCCATCTATCACCCCCCCCCCCAGTTAGGGAATCCCATTGCAGCAAAGCCATCCATTATGACCTGCAAGTTTCCCAGAGTCACAACCTTTCGTAGCAACAGCTTAATGATTGCTTTAGCTACTTGCATCACAGCAGCCCCCACAGTAGATTTTCCCACTCCAAATTGATTCCTGACTGACCGGTAGCTGTCTGGCATTGCAAGCTTCCAGAGGGCTATTGCCATTCACTTCTCAACTGTGAGGGCTGCTCTCATCTTGGTATTATGGCATTTCAGAGCAGGGGAAAGCAAGTCACAAAGTTCCATGAAAGTGCCCTTACGCATGCGAAAGTTTCACAGCCACTGCGAATCGTCCCACACCTGCAAAACTATGTGGTCCCACCAGTCTGTGCTTGTTTCCCGGGCCCAAAATCGGCATTCAATGGCTAGAACCTGCCCATTACCAGCAGGATCTCCAAAGCACAGAGGCCCATGGTTTGAGAGAATTCTGTGTCCATGTCCTCATCACTCTCGTCGTCGCTCTGCCATAGCTGCCTCCTCCTCGCCTGGCTTTGCAGGTCCCGGTTCAGCATAGACTGCACGAGAATGCGCGAGGTGTTTACAACGTCCACGATTGCGGTCTTGATCTGAGCAGAGTCCATGCTTGCAGTGCAATGGCGTTTGCACAGTTCACCCAGGAAAAAAGGCGCGAAACGGTTGTCTGCTGCTTTCACGGAGGGAGGGTGAGGCTGTACCCAGAACCACCTGCAACAATGTTTTTTGCCCCTTCAGGCCCTGGGATCTCAACCCAGAATTCCAAGGGGCGGGGGAGACTGCAGGAACTATGGGATAGCTACGGGATGGCCACCCACAGTGCAACACTCTGGAAATTGACGCTAGCCTCGGTACATGGACGCACACCACCGAATTAATGTGCTTAGTGTGGCCACGTGCACTCGACTTTATACAATCTATTTTACAAAACTGGTTCATTTAAAATAGGAATAATCCCATAGTGTAGACTTACCTTTGGAGAAGCCAAACTTTCCCAGCTCTGTGACTCATCACTTCCTCCCCACCCTTCTGCTGCTGCTGGCTTGTCTGCACATGCACTATCCAAACTATGCAGCAGGTTTGGCTTGTGTCGTGGTTGAGAAAAGAAAGTTTGCAAGACCGACAAAGACCATGATTTTCAGAATTGCCTCTTTTCCTGTACACTTCATGTCAGTGGGTTTTAGCAGTGCCAAACCTTGGCCAAAATAATCCCATCCTTCCTCTAACCCTTAGCTGTGAACCTTGAACTCAGCATCCCAGCACAAGCAGGCAGTGTGGAAGGTGACTAGGCTGGAATAAGAAATGCTCTTTCAGCGATAACAAGCAAGCATAAAGCTGGGGGTGTAGCAGGGTACGCAATAGCAGTATTGTAACCCAGGAGGTTACATGGAGGCTTGATTATTGCTAATTGAAAGTTTTTCCTAGAGCATACCCCCTCATGGTGCACAGTGGCACTGCAGTCACCCTGCCTCAGTTTCCCCTGGTCTCCAACAGTTCCCTCAGCCTTTAGCACAGCTCAGTTACTAAGGTGACTTAGCCCTCTGACTAAGGCACAACAGTTCACCCCTTTTGGGGATAATTAGAGTGCAAAGGAGAACACCAGCATCAGCCTTTTGCCCCCAGCTCACACCAGGCAGCCATTCCTCTGAGAGTCACTTCACTTACATACAACAGTCTCCAGCCTCTTTCTGGGCTCCAATTCCCACCTTCCTGGGCTCCAGTCAGTCCCCTTTTCCCTCCCCTTAATAGCAGGGTTTGTTGAACCTCTTGACCAGGGTAGCCACATAGGGGGGACCCACACCCAGATTTACTATGGGTTCCCAACCCTAGATTACTTGGCTATCTTTTCTTCCCCACACCTCTTTCTACATACCAGTTTCCAGACTTTTTCTCCCTCACGAGGCTTTTCTAACCCCAGTTCATGGCTCAAAACTTCTTCCCCCTCAGAACAGACCTTCTACAGCCTTCTTTTCTAGGGCATGCTTTAACCTGGGCAGCAGTCCTTAGCCCACTAGAATTTTACCTTCATGTAACTCTCTCCATCCTGACTGAGCTGAAAGCAGCCTTTATAATGCTCAGGGTATGGCTACACTTACATTTGTGCAGCGCTGTTAGTTACAGCTGTGTTCGTACAGCTGTGTAGGGCCAGTGCTGAAGTGTGGCCACACTGACAGCTACCAGCGCTGCAGTGTGGCCACATTTGCAGCATTTGCAGCACTGTTGGGAGTGGTGCACTGTGGGCAGCTATCCCACAGAGCACCTCGTCCCATTTTGGCGCTGTGGCTTGTGGGAAGGGGACGGAAGGGTGCGGGTCTTTCCGCTTCCTGTTCCAACGCCCCGTGGTGCTTTGCTACACATTCCAAGCAGTCTGGCGCCATTGTGAGTCTGCAGAGAGATTTCTGTTACAAATGGAGCCCGAGCTGCTGAGGACCTTGCTGATGAATGTTGCTAGCACATCACGCATGGCAGTGGAGCTATTCCTTCAGCTCCAAAGTGACAGTGAGGAGTCAGACGATGATATTGATTCGCCTGATGCGCAAGACAATAAATTGTTTGTGGCAGTAATGGACATGCTCAGCACCGTGGAACTCCGCCTTTGGGCTTGGGAAACGAGCACTGAGTGGTGGGATCACATCGTCCTGCAAGCCTGGGATGATGAGCAGTGGCTGCAGAACTTTCGGATGAGAAAAGCCACTTTCATGGGACTGTGTGCTGAACTCTCCCCTACCCTGCGGCGCAGGGACACGAGACTGAGAGCTGCCCTGCCAGTGTAGAAGCTGGTGGCTATTGCAATCTGGAAGCTGGCAACTCCAGACAGCTACCAATCGGTGGCGAACCAGTTTGGAGTGGGAACGTCGACCGTTGGAATAGTGTTGATGCAAGTTTGCAGGGCCATTAATCGCACCCTGCTAAGAAGAACCGTGACTCTGGGGAACGTGCAGAACATTGTGGATGGCTTTGCACAAATGGGTTTCTCTAACTGTGGAGGGGCAATAGATGGGATGCATATTCCTATTCTGGCACCACCCCACCTGGCATCAGAGTACATTAATCGCAAGGGGTATTTCTCTGTGGTTCTCCAAGCGCTTGTGGATCACCGTGGGCGTTTCACTGACATTTACTCAGGATGGCATGGAAAGGTGCACGATGCACGCATCTTTCGGAACAGTGCCCTGTTCAGGAAGCTGATGGCTGGGACTTTTTTCCCAGACCGCAAGATCACAGTAGGGGACTTCGAAATGCCCATTGTGATCCTTGGAGACCCCGCTTACCCCTTAATGCCATGGCTCATGAAACCGTATACAGGGAAGCTTGACAGGAGCAAGGACCGGTTCATCTACAGGCTGAGCCGGTGCAGAATGACTGTGGAGTGTGCTTTTGGCCGTTTAAAGGCGCGCTGGAGTTGTCTCTACGGGAAGCTAGATTTGGGGGAAAGCAGCATCTCCGCTGTTATATCCGCGTGCTGTACCCTCCATAATATTTGTGAAGGGAAGGGTGAAAGATTCAGTGAGGAATGGGCCTCCGAGGTTCGACGCCTAGAGGCTGAATTTGCACAGCCAGAGAGCAGGGCTACTAGAGAGGCCCAGCAAAGGGCTTCAAGGATTAGGGATGCCTTAAGGGAGCAATTTGAGGCTGAAAGCCAACAGTAATGTTTGGTGCCTTTGCTGTGCCCGTTTTTCCCTTGGGGTACAGTATTTATCACTTTCTTCAATAATAAAAAATGTTTTATAAGCCAAGAAATCATTTATTCAAAATACAGTACATAAAAGGGCAGGATGGTGGACTGTACATTCAGAGGTTTGAATATGTCCTGCTTGGATTGCTGTTCAATGCCTGCTGCACTTCAGGATTAATATGCTGCATCGTGATGGGGGTTGAGTGCATAGGGTAAGGGTTGTAGTTATCAGGGCCGGTAGGTGATCATACAGGTGTTGGGGGCAGCTAGGGGTGGTAAGAACCAGGCTGCTGGAGAAAGGTGTTTTGTGCAAATACTGGGGAACAAGGGAGAGAGCTTTGGGAGGGGTGGGGGTTACCACGGTACTGATCTGCCTGCATGGCTACGAGAGACTGCATACAGTCAGTTTGGCGAGCCAGGAGGCTTATCAGCTGCTTTGTGCTTTTCTTGGTAGCCAATTCCTTTCTCCTGCTCTGTGTTTGTCTCCACTCATGCATTTTCTCTCTCCAGTCCTGCAGCCTTTTACTGTCTCTGGCGTACTGATTCATAACTGCTTTGATCAAATCTTCTTTTGATTTTCTAGGATTTTTCCTCAAGTTCTGTAACCGTCGGGCAGGCGGTGATAGTGCTGGATTATTCAAGGTCACTTAAAAAAACATAAATAGAAACATTTAATACAGAGGCTACATTGTTTATTATCACAGTGAAGGAGTTTGTAGACTTTTTGTAGCATCATTCCCACATACCTAACATAGCACAGAGAGGCCACGGCAGCGAAGGCATAGGCATGTCTAGCAATGGGGTGAGTGTTTCTGCAGCGACTTCACTTGGGAAGGGGAACTGCCAGAGGGCTGGGGTTTCTGTGCATTGGGGAAAGCAGAGGGCAGGCAGTTGGGGAGCAGCAGTGGGGAAAGCAGAGGGCGGACAGTTGGGGAGCAGCAGTGGGGAAAGCAGAGGGCAGACACTTGGGGAGCAGCAGTGGGGAAAGCAGAGGGCAGGCAGTTGGGGAGCAGCAGTGGGGAAAGCAGAGGGCAGGCAGTTGGGGAGCAGCAGTGGGAAAAGCAGAGGACAGGCAGTTGGGGAGCAGCAGTGGGAAAAACAGAGGGCAGGCAGTTGGGGAGCAGCAGTGGGAAAAACAGAGGGCAGGCAGTTGGGGAGCAGAAATGGGAAAAGCAGATTGCAGATAGTTGGGGACCTGCACTGAACAATCATCACTACATTCTCAACAGGATTTTCTACTGCCAGATATATCACTGCTGCATGTTACCTGGCAAGAGAGGGAGGGTCTTCTACAGCAATGTGGATTCCGCCCTGGACCCTATGCAGCTTGCCTGTGTGCAGCAATGGTCCCCCCACCCCTCGCGGCACAGTGGCGCGGACGAGTTAGCCTGACCGGGACAAGGACCACGGTGGCTCTCCCTATAAACTTGCGCAAGCACATTGCCCACGCTCTGGCTGCAACTTTTGAAGAGATTACCGAGGCAGATTACAGAGACGTGATAGAGCAAATCAATGGGCTATTCCACGTTTAGGCATGCATGCAGGCAGGCAGCCATAACCCCCACCCTCCTCTCACAAAACATTGCCATCCTAAAAATAAAATTTGCTTACCGGGAACACGCTCCTCTGCTTCCTCTTCACCAACAAGTTCCAGCTGCTGTGACTGGCTAGCCTCCTCCTGGCTTGAGAAGAGCTCCTGGCTGCATGCCTCCTGGCACTCCGGGGTGTCTCCCTCCACCCTAGTTGCCTCACTCTCCACTTCCTCTACATCTTCCCCCACTTCTCCCTGCTCTGAACTCTCCATCGTGGTCCTCGGATTGGCAGTGGGGTCACACCCAAGTATGGCATCCAGCTTCTTGTAAAAATGGCAGGTCATGGGGGCAGCTCCTGAGCGGCGGTTTCCCTTACGGGCTTTGCAATAGGCACTGCGCAGCTCCTTTACTTTAACCCTGCACTGCAACGCGTCCCGTTCATGGCCCCTTAGCAGCAAGGACTTTGATATCTGCCCATAGGTATCATAACTTCTACGGCTGGAGCGCAGCTGTGATTGCACAGCTTCCTCACCCCAAACACTGATGAGGTCCTGCAGCTCGGAAGTGTTCCATGCTGGGGCTCGTTTGGGGCGTGGAGGCATGGTCACTGATTGATTGATTGCACTCCACACCTGGCTGAGCAAACAGGAAGGGGATTTTTAAAATTCCCGGGACATTTAAAGGGTGGGTCACCTGAGCCCAGGGCAGTGGAGTGCGAAACGATGAGCAGAGTGGCTGAAAAGGTATGCTGGGATACCTCCTAATACCCTGGAGGCCAATAAAAGCGCTGTTGGTGTCCACACTTGATGAGCAGCACTGCATCACCAGCGCTGGAATCGCTACACCCCAGGCAGACCAGGTGTACAGCCAGCACTGCAACCAGGAAGTTGCAGCGCTGGCTGTGCTTTGCAAGTGTGGACACAGAGTGAGTTGCAGCACTGTAACCCCATCACCAGCGCTGCAACTCTCCAGTGTAGCCATGGCCTCAGGAGGTAATCACCTGACAGTGGCACCTGGCCCACATTCCCAGCTTGGTCTGCTGATCTTTCCTTAACACCTTCTCTGATAGGGGCCAGGCCTTGGAACAGGGTTGGCTGACCCTGGGTTCCCGCTGCCCTTAAAAAGGGGCAAAACAGATTGTTCCAGGAAGGTTCAAGTCAGGATTTAAGCTTCTAACTGTCTTGGGTTTCAGAGGAAATTAGGAGCCCAAATATCTTTGAGGACCTGAACCTTAATGTCTCCAAAATCTGAAGCACTCCTAATGCTGTGTGTGTCACACCCTCAGCCACAGAACTTTGCTTTTAAAAAGGAGAAGTTTTTGTATTCTGGGAGGTCAAACGTTTGCTTTAGGAGCTTCTTTAAGGCTGAGACATCCCCAGTACCCTGCTAAATCCAGCTTCCTCCTGCAGCAGCAATATACACGGTGCTGCTCACCCCTGCAAGAATGCCCTCCAAGCCTCCCCACCCTATTCGTAATGGGGCTGCTCCCATTTCTCTTATTAGAATGTATCCAGCTACTAACAAAAATACCAAATACAAACAAATATCCCAAATGATTACTAGATATCAACAATATGAACCTATTTCTAAATCATTTATTCCAGGGGCCCCACATGTCCTGGATATGGAAATGACAGGGTTGCAGCAGTGGGTCTCACTGATTATTTTTCACTGCAGAGCTCTGAGATGTGCCCTACACTGGAGTGACACTGCCAAAAGTGGAAATGCTCCTAAATACTGTACCGTGTTGTGCACGCATGGGAACCAAAATTGTGTAATTCAATTCTTCTCACGCACACTTCCTCTCCATTAGCCTTGTCCTAGTTGCTTTGTGGTTAAACCGCTATGACTGTGAGAACAGTATATGCAGCTTCGGCTCAGCGTTTGTGCTTTTAATAGCCTTGTGCACATGGTTTTTCTGTCGTCTAGTGAAACTTCGGATTCATTAATACTGTTACATTTCTAGCGTGTAGGTTTGAGGACTGGAAACACATACTCAGTGCTCACCAGAATGGGTTTTGGGGGAAGGAACCATTGAAAAAGGCCACATGTTGTGTCTAGTACAGTTCATAATGTAAGTCTGAGAGCTCCTGAACGTTACTCCCAGCTTTGTCAAGGTCCTGCTCTGTGACCTAAAGTCAGTCATTTAACCACGGAGCTTCCTACCCCCTCTGTGAAATGGGCACACTGCTGATTAGCCATTTCCCAGGACTATTAGACAGGTAATGTCGTTAAGGCATTGTGCTGTAGGGCATGTTAATTATGATAAAGGATTCCTATTCCGATCACCTCAGCTACTTATCTTCAAAAATTCACAAGTAGAGCTGGGCAATTTTTCTTCAGGGAATAAAAAGTTCCCTCAAAAGCCAAATTTTCAGGGCCTGGAACTATTTGCAAATTGGGGTCAAATTCAAAAAAATAGTTAAGGGCAAAAAAGACAAAACCTGAAAAAAATCAAGGTTGTCAGTGTTTCAGTTCTATTTTTTTATTTCAAAACAGCATTTCATTTTCAATTTGTCCAATTAAAAAAAAAAACAAAAAACCCAGAGATGAGTGAAAAAAACCCCCAAAGATGGGTGGAAAACCCTTGAAAATGCTTGAGTCAAAACAGAAAAATTAAAACAATTAATTTACAGTCATCCTAAAACATTTTGGTCAATTTGAAATAAAACTGTTCTTCAATATGTGTTTGTGCACACGTGTGCACATGTGTGCTTTAAATAGAGAGGAAGAGAAGAGACGCAGCTCCTTGGGACACAGAATTGACTGAAGGGGCAGACTTCGAAATTGTGAGCAAGGAAAATGCCTGCTGCTGTTTGCTTCTAGTGTATTCAGAAGAACAGGACTTTTTGCACAAGCTTGGTAAATGAAAAGGATTGCACCAAAGAAATACCTGACTCGATTATCAATTTTTTCTCCTAATGGAAACAATCCTGCAAGGCCCCAAATATTGACCAACCAGAGAGGCAACAGCAATTTGATAGACTGAAAGGGCCAGTCTTCTCAGCTGACAACCGCCAGCTGAGCTAATTTCTCCAGAGGAGTAAACAGAGGCCAATATGGGGGCAGGGCTATTAAGGGGCATTAGAGGAAGACAGTACAGTCCCCTTCATTGCCTGATCCCTTTTAATGGGTAATACATATCCTGATTGCCAATTGATCTGATTAATGAGTGGAGGTAGTAGGATTCTTATCCCCAAAAAATCAGACTACGCAGAACTAAAACCAATGAGTTCAATATTGAGGTGAATAGCAAAGACATTCACTAAGGGCAAAGCAAAACCTTAAGAAACTTTTATTAAGATCAGTAATAAAGCCAGAAAAGCTCCAAACCACATAAACTGATAGGAATAATACAGTGTTAGGATATCTGGGGTATCATTCTTTGCATACGGTCCTAGATTTATATACTTACCCCCTTCCTTGAGGACCTGGTGGTAAAAGACAGCAGGCCAGTCCTGTCTCTGGCAGGCTGAATGAGTCCAAAGGTCCTCAGTGCTCAAGATAGACGATAGAGAACAGTAGAGCTGAAGGGTCAAATGATGGAAAGCTAACCCACCCCACATGGTGGTTTGTCCTATTATAGGGCCTGAGCATTACCATGAATATTTATTCTAAAGTTCAGCCTTCCATGTCCAAATCTAACTTCCTCACCCTCATAATATTGGGGTGCACTTGTCCTGTAGGTTAATATATTAACACCATTAAACTCATCATCATCATCAATGTCACCTATTACTTAAGCAAAATTGTGGTTAGACATCTACCAACTATTCTGTCCTAAAATAGCCCAGCCCAGTAGCACTTTAATGTTCCTGTGGTTGTGGGTACCGTTAGGTTCTAATACTTACTGCTAACCAAGCTACTACTAGTTCCCCAAAATCTAAGAGTAACTGTCAGGCCATTTATCTAGGCCACGGGTCACAGGCCTACTATACTTATGCTAACTTACTTAAGCTCATGTAGGTGCCTTGAGTTACAGCTGAGTCTAATAAAGGCTAAACTAGCCCTATGGCCCACAGTCAACTTCCACTAATGCAAAAAGGGAGTGCCCCATTTGAGAACTTGGGCCAGAAGCTGAGTCAGGTGAACAAGGGAGGGAAATTGGTGGCGCTTTAGTTCTTGCCCCTAATATGCCAGCCAGAGATGGCAGTAACTTAGTGCTGGTGTAGACCAGCACTAAATTACTACCCCCGCCTCTTTCCTATAGCACAGGGGATGCAGGGAGAAAACTGGGGCCCTCTGAAGAGGTGATCACCCCACACCAGCTCTGAAAGGGGTAAGGATGCTCAGAACAGGTGAATTAATGAGATAGACCCCACATGAAAGGCTTAGACCAGTGGTTCCCAAACCGGGGTTTGCACAACGTTACAAGGGGGTTGCCAGAAAAAATTCCCTAATGGCAGCCAGACGACCTCAGGAATGGGATGCAGCAGGTGGGACCCAGGTGCAGGATGGACAGCCCAACCCCCATGCAGCACTGAGCAGGCAGCCGAGCCCCGGTCAGTGTGGGGGTTGGCAGCCCGAGCTCCATGGAGAGCGGGGCTGGGCAGTTGGAGCTAGCAGCATGAGCCCTGTGGAGCACACTGCTGAGCCCTAGTTGGTGGGAGCCCAAGCGCCAGTGGTCAGCATGGTTAATTTGTCCCTCATGGAGCACCCCCCTACGGACAGCCCTGGTGGCAGAAGAAAAGGTATTTGCACGCCAAACCAGCTGGAACCACAATGTAGCCAGTGTAGCAGTATTAAGGTGCCTCAGTAATTAGTGTTGTTTTGCTTCAGTGAGACATGAGTGAATCTTCTCATTTTCTAGTTTGTTGGTTGTTAGCAGTCTCTCTGTGTTATTTTTATTAGAACTTTTGCATACAAGTTCAGTGGATAAGTAGCTGAAAAAGGAAAGTGTAAAAACACAAGAATCAGCTAATGTTTCCTCAAATCCACAATGTGGAAAATCTAAGTCTAGTGATCATGAGGTCCTGGAAAGTCACTTACAAAGAAAAGAAAATATGATGATGATTATATAAAATATGGCTTTACATGCATCAGTAATGAAGAACGTCCAAAACCACTGTGTGTAATTTGTGGTGATGTTCTAGCAAACAGCAGCCTCAAACCTTCTCTACTTTGGTGCCATTTAGAAACTAGGCATCCTGCATAACTTGTCAAGCCTGTTGTTTTTTTCAAGTGAAAATTAGCTGACAGGAAAAGTGGCATTACCAATTTTATATCCAAAGCAATTACTGATAATGAAAATGCACTTGAAGTGTCATACCACGTGAGCTACCAAATAGCAAAAGCATCAGAAGCCCATACCATGGCAGAGAGCTTGATTGGCCAATATATAAAAGACGTAGTTCGTTGCATGCCTGAAGAAAAGGCTGCAAAAAGGAGTGACATGGTACCTTTGTCCAATAATAGATTGTCACAAAGAATTAATGACATGTCAAATAATGTAGAGACTACAATTGTACATAGAGTGAAAAATATTTCATATTATGCCATACAGTTAGGTGAATCAACTGACGTAGCTAATCTAGCTATTTTGCTACTGTTTGTACTTTATGTGAATGAAGGTATGGTTGAAGAAAACTTGTTGTTTTGACGACCATTGGAAGAATGTACAACTAGAAAAGATATCTTCAATCTGATTAATGCATATTTTCAAGAAAAGGAAATAGATTGGTCTCGTTGCCTAAGCATTTTCACTGATGGAGCCAAATCAATGGTGAGGAAGTATACTGGATTTGTAGCTTGAACAAAAATGGTTGCATCAAAAGTCTCTTGAACTCGTTGCAGAATCCATAGACAAACCCTCACAACAAAACACATGTCTGAGAGACTAAAGGAAGTGCTGGACAGTGCAGTGAAAATGGTGAATTTCATTAAATCACGGCCAATAAATTCCAGAATATTTCACATACTTTGTGAAGAAATGTGTAGTATACACAATTGTCTGTTGACCCATACTGAAGTTAGATGGCTGTCACGGGGCAAAATCCTTGTGCACTTGTTTGAGCTTAGAACGGAAATCCTAGGTTTTTTTCAACAACCACCTTTTCCACCTGGCTCAGTAATGTTTGGCTCCAGAGCCCAGCTTATTTAGCAGATATTTTCTCGAGAATTAATGACCGACATTTATCTCTTCAAAGCCTCAATATAACAGTTTTCAATGTGCAAGAGCAAGCTGAATCCATGATAAAGAAGTTGCAGTTCTGGGAAGGTGTCATAAACAGATAGCTAAGGGTTAATGTTCTTTTACCTGTAAAGGGTTAACAAAGGGAACCAAGCACCTGACCAGAGGACCAATCAGGAAACAAGACTTTTTCAAATCTGGGTGGAGGGAAGTTTTGGGTGTGAGTTTCTTTGTTCTTTGTCTTGGTTCTGTGACCCTCTCGGCTCTGAGAGTGATCTTTCTATCTCCAGGCTTTCTACTCTTCTGTTTCCAAGTTGTAAGTACAAGGATAGTAAGACAATAGGTTTATATTTTTTTTTTGTATTTACATGTGTGTAGTTGCTGGAATGTGTTAAATTGTATTCTTTTTGGATAAGGCTGTTTATTCATTTTTTCCTTTAAGCAATTGACCCTGTATATTGTCATCTTGATACAGAGACCATTTTATGTCCTTTTTCTTTCTTTTTATATAAAGCTTTCTTTTTAAGACCTGTTTGAGTGTTTTTTCACTGGTTAAGGCTAAGAAACGAAGGGAGGGGGAAAATCTCTTTGTGTTAGATTTACTAAGCCTGACTTTGCATACCCTTTGGGTGAGGGGGGAGAGAGATTAGACCTCTCGGTACTTGTGTTTCAAGGACTTGAAGCAAGGAATCTCCCAGAGTACCCAGGGCGGAGAAATCTGGGAGGAGGTAAAGAGGGTGGAATCCCTTTGTTTAGATTCACGGAGCTTGAATCTGTATATCTCTCCAGGAACCCAGGGAGGGAACACCTGGAGGGGAAGAGGGAGAAGGGAAGTGGGTTATTTCCCTTTGTGGTGAGACTCAGGGCATCTGAGTCTTGGGGGTTCCCCAGGGAAGGTTTTGGGGAGACCAGAGTGAGCCAGACACTGGAATTCTGGCTGGTGGCAGCGATATCAGATCCAAGCTGGTAATTAAGTTTGGAGGTTTCATGCTAGCTTCTCATGTTCTGAACTCTAAGGTTCAGATCTGAGTAGGAGAGTTATGACAGAAGGTTGTTTGGAAAACAACCAAACTGAGTGTTTCGGTAATCTTCATGACTTCCTGACAGAACATAAACTTCAGTCGGATCAGTGCACTAAAGCCAATATAACTGCACACATAAAAGGACTTTACACAACTTTCCAGCTATGTCAGGCGATAATGACTGGATATGCAACCCCTTTGATGATACCACTTTCTCAACACAGATATTGAACACAGGAAAAAGATATATTGATTGAGATCTCCTATGATTACAAACTGAAAAGGAGCTTCAGAAATCTGTCACTGATCAACTTTTGGCTGACTTTAAGAAACAAGTACCCCCTTCTGGCAGAAAAAGCTGCTACAGTTTTGTTACCATTTTCAACAATGTACTTATGCGAGAAAGCATTTTCCTCATAGACACATCTGAAAACTAAATACAGAAACAAACTTGATGCCAAACTAGACCTGATACTTTATCTTTCTCCAGTAGTTCCAGACTTCCAAGAGCAAAACAAGCACATCCATCACCCTGAGGAAATTTAAACTTAAATCCCTGGAAATATTCACATTGAGGAGGGGGTTCACGAGATTTCACAATTTAGTGAAAGGGGGTTGTGGGTTGTTAAAGTTTGGGAACCACTGGCTTAGACTGAAGAAGCAACCGCTGATGGGAAGATGAATCTCAGCTGAGCAGGTGGCCTGGCTAGTATAAAGAAAGGGTAGCAGTGAGGGAGTCTGCAGCCATCCTCCTGGGAGCTTGCCCTGAGGGAAGGGCAAACTCAGAAAAGAGAAGGTTGGAGAAGGAAACTTGTGGGAGGTGAGTAGGAAGCATCCCAGAGAGAGGGCAGCAGGGCTGAAGACTGAGCAGACCTTGGCTGCGTGTTGTAGGGTCCCTGGGCTGGAACCCAGAGAAGTGGGCAGGCCTGAGTTCCCTACCAGCCACAGCTGGAGCGGCATAGCCTGGACAGCTGGTCCAGAGCATTCCTATACCCTAGAAGGGGAAGCACACAGTGTCTGGTGGGCTGGGACATGCAGAGGATGATGGGACACCAAACCTAGTCCCATGATGGACACCACCCTTCCAGGAACAAACTTAGCAGCTGGTCACTTTGGAATAACTCACCCCAAAATACGATGAGGATCCTTTTCCTAAACTACTGTAAGTTGTATTTTTCATTATCCTATAAGGCTTTTTATAGCCTGCAGGGAAAAGCAATCAGTTGTCTGTCTGTCATGACTCTTTGATTGACTCACAAAAAATATGACCAAAGGAAAGCCCCAGTGCAACAATCGAAGGCAGAGAAATCTAAAACAGCCCAGGGAGATGGAAAACTCCAAACAGCACAGGAGTGAAGTCAAGTTGATGATGTTATTGATCGTTTTGATCTGGAATAGGTCTAGTTCTTCCCCATAGCTTGCACTTGGGGGGCAACTGGACAGATGCACCTCCTTGTGTGCACTATGTGCATTATCAGAGCTTTACAAAGAAGCAATAAATATAATACCCAACTGCACATAGGATAGTATTCTAAAACCATTGCACTAAGTAGAGTTACCTTCTTTTGGGAGACAGTTAATGTGCTTCCTGGCATGCTCTGGTAACTGTGTCCGGTATTTGTATCTACAGTTTGGAGATAGGCCATAAGAAAAAAGTGACCCCGCTAGTGTGTAACAAATATGAATGTTCTGATTTAAGGATCCATTATAGGAAATATTTTCCAGGATAAACATTCTGAGTGTTCCAGGGACTTTCTTCTGTGAACTGGAACTGGGACAAAACCTGAAGTGAGCATTAGCTAGCTATACTGTTCATGGGAATGAGTAATCTAGTTCAGGGACATACAGAGGGGTGCCTGCATGACTGTGTCACTGACATGGCTGTGCCATAGCAATGCCGCTGGCTAAGTGTGGCTTTGCAGTTCCCTGCCTCAGTTTCCCCTCACCAAGATTTTCTCTCTCCTGGGGATTCATGTGGCTCAGCCAATGGCAGATTAATGCACAGGCCCATTCAGGGGCCCCAGGAATGCTGGAAGCTGGGAGGAAGAGGGAAGGCCACCAGCGCTGGAACTGTGGCCATGGCCCTACACTTTGTCTTTCCCTGGGGCCCCACCCCCTGGCCAGGCTAGAAGCCAGAGACAGGCCAAGGTAAGAGCTGCCTCAGACCCTCCACCTGCCCTGAATGGGGAGGCCTGGAGGCCCAAGAGCAGCCCCTGCTCTGTGTTCCCCCTCCCCTTCCAGGGCAGGTGGAGTATCAAGGGCTCCCCACAGCAGCCCAGACTGCCTAGGCGACTCTTAGAAGCCTTAGGGGAGAGGATGATCGGGGGAAGAGCCCATGGTGAGGGAAGGTGCTAAGCCCCACCTCATGTCCTCCTCCCCACTGGAAGAGGCTGGCACTGCTAGCAGGGGCTGCTCGCAGTGCGGGAACTAATCACCTTATCAATTCCCCCAACGCAAAGCACAGCCCCTGCCAGAGTCTCTGCCTATGTTAAAAAGTGAGCAGGCACGGCCCTCCCACATTTCTGGCACCCCTGGGGTAGAGGAAGGGGGCCAAATGTTCTTTGGGTCCAGAGCATCAATATATCTTAATCCACCTCTGGGCTCAGCCCTCCAGCTAGGTCACTCTCTGTCTTCTCCACACGTTGGAGATGGTGAAGTGGTTTAGCTTTCTGGTCAAGTTAATAACTAAAATTTACCCCCTTCTGGTGTAACATAAGTCCAAACAAACAGTTCTTTGGTTCACCCTCTGGGCTACCTTTAAGTCCTTCTGCTCTGGGATAGAGAGAGCGCTGATTCCCAGGTTCTTTCCGTAGAATCCCTCTCACAGTCTCAACCCCACTGGGCTACCTTTCAGCCTTCCTGGCTCTGGGATAGTCCCCTGTTTTTTTCCAGACCCTACTTCAGGGCCTTCAACAAAAGCCTAGCTTGCTCCCTTCTTCCCGAGTTCTCTCAGTCCTTTTATGAGGTCCCGGTGTACGTGACTCCAATTAGTTCTGCCCCCTTAGACTGGGAGACAGCTAATTATGACACAGACAGGGATGGTTAACAGGCAGGGCTGGTTAGCCCCAGGTCCCCTTATCTTAAAGAAGCAGGTTACACTGTTACAGGCAACAAGCACACAATTGGTACTCAGTAAATAATAATTCTATGTAATGTGAAAAATGGATAAGGGCAGCAAAGGGACACAAGGAGAACTCTATGGCCAGCCAAGTTAAAAACAACAATAAAGAGTTTTTTTAAAGTATGTTAGAAACAAAAAGAATCCTAACAATAGTATTGGTCCATGGAAATGGTAGAATGGAAATGGTAGAATTATCAATAATAATGCAGAAAAGCAGAAGCGTTCAATAAATAGTCTGTTCTGTATTCTATTCCACTAGTATCTCAGATGTTAAACAGCAGCTACTAAAGTTAGACATTTTTAAATCAGCAGGTCCAAATAACTTGCATCCAAGAAGCTTAAGAGTTGACTGAGGAGCTCACTGGATTGTTAATGTTGATTTTTCAATAAGTCTTCGGAAAGTTCCAGAAAACTGGAAGAAAGCTAATGTTGTGCCAATATTTAAAAAGAGTAAATGGCATGACCTGGTTAATTATGGGCCTGTCAGTCTGACATAGGTATCAGGAAAGATAATGGAGCTGCTGATATGGGACTTGATTAATAAAGAATTAAAGGAGGGTAATGTAATTAATGCCAATCAAGATGAGTTTATGGAAAATAGATCCCATCAAACTAACTTGACATCTTCTTTGTACGAGATAACAATTTTGATTGTTACAAGTAATAGTGTTAACCTAACATACTGAGACTTCTATAAGGTATTTGACTTGGTACCACGTGACACTTTGATTAAAAAAACTAGAAAGATATACAATTAAAGTGTCACGCATTAAATGGATTAAAAGCTGACTGATAGTCTCAAAATGTAATTGCAAACAGGGGATCATCCTTGAACAGGTGTGTTTCTAGTGGGGTACCACAGGGTTAGGTTCTTGGCCTTATGCTATTTAACATTTTTATTAAAGTAACCCTTCTGCCCCTCTGAGTTGGCAGCAACAAGGGCTGGGTTCAGTGTCCAGGGGTTCCGTTTTGATAACGCAATGCAAAACTGCTCGAGCCCCCACCCAGTGACCTGGGACAATTACATAACACCTCCCGGGCACCTCTAGGAGGCAATAATTCCCCTCTCGCAAGCACAGAGTCTGAGTGTAGCAAAATCCTTTTAATAAAGGAGGGAAACAATGTGGCATCATATTGGGGAAAGACCACAAACAGGATTCATAACATAAACCATGCACAAAAGACTCAACAAGTAAGTTTTGGCAATGTCCTTTTCCCATTAGGGCAGGGGTCCCCAATGCAGTGCCCAAGTCCTGGCCCGCGGGAGATCACCTGCCGAAATGCCACCGAATTTCAGCAGCATTTCAGCAGGGACGCCTCTTGATGATGACGCTTGTCGCCAACAAGTGATGTCATCGAGAGGCATCGCCCCCAAATTTCAGCGGGGACGCCTCTCTATGACACCGCTTGCCGTCGACAAGTGACATCATCGATAGGCGTCGCAGCTGAAATGCCGCCAAAATTTGATGGCATTTCAGCGGGTGCTCCATCGCCACCGTGGTCCTTCATCTGGTGCCTGCCAGACGAAAAGGTTGGGGACCACTGCCTTAGGGTCTTAAGTCCAATCACCCCAAAGTTCAACAACCCAAAAGTCTCTGTCCCTGGTCCGTGCCATCCCAGAATTCAAAAGTTTATCTGCAGAGTTTTACCCCCCCACCGAGCCTGGATGGAAATGGGGGGGACACACAGGGTGTTAATGGGCACCTTACATGGTCCGAGGCCAACTACCCCGCCTCTCCATGGAGTTCTGCTGCCACCTTCACCACGAACAGCTCCACTCCACCAGCCG
Organism: Gopherus flavomarginatus; assembly: GCF_025201925.1. Taxonomy (NCBI): domain Eukaryota; kingdom Metazoa; phylum Chordata; order Testudines; family Testudinidae; genus Gopherus; species Gopherus flavomarginatus. The sequence goes on from NC_066621.1 coordinate 139,897,551, forward strand.
ACCTGTGAGCTGCTCCAGCCATCCCCGCAAACAGCTCTGCTCAATTGCTGTGCCATGTGCCAGTCCACCGTCCTGCAAACTGCCCAGCTCTGCTCTGCTCCACTCCACATTCTGTGGGCTGCTCCAACTGTCCTGCAAACTGCTCTGCTCTGCCAGCTGCTTAGCAATATATCTTCAGGCTCCCTCACTAGTTAACACAGCACTCAGTGATCTCAGCTCAGTAAGTTTAGCTCTTTTAGTGATTTCAGCTCTTAGTAGGGGAGCCCCAGTGCTGGTGCACCATTGGCCTAAAGTGAATTTAGCTCAGCAGCTTTTAGCTAGATTTCTAATAAAATCAAAATTAGCTCTGCTATTCAACAGTGAAGAGAAGCAAAGGTGTAATTGATGTTCCAGATCTTCAGAACAGACCAATACCATCAGGTACACATACCAATTCCCAACCTCTCTCAATTCACTGGGTTTTGGAACCCATGTCCCTTGTCTAGCGAGTGCTACTTAGTTGATGGTGAAACCCTCTGTCATAAAACCAGTTCATAGTCCCTCATTCACATAATCAGGGTAACACCACTTTATTCCTCCTGCCCCAATAACAGAGAAATTGGGGATCCCACAGCTGCCAAAGTGACCATTTTAGACTGCCGTGGGCTATGCTAGGCAGGGTGGGTGTGCCTATGCAAACAAGATCAGCCCCTGAAATTCTTTTCCACACTCACCATAATTCACCGCCAGATGTCGGGGTAGAGCTCATCCTGACTCTGCTTACATTAACAATCTGAAAAAAAAAATCACCACAGTAAGTTTTCAGAAGACCCAAAAATTAGGAGAGTAGTAAATATCAAGAGGACAGGTCACAGATACAGAGTGATCTGAATCTCTTGGTAAGCTTGGCTCAAGCAAACAGTATGCATTTTGGTACAGCTAAATGTAAATGTGTACATCTAGGAACAAAAAATGTAAGCCATACTTACAGAATGGGGACTCTATCCTGGGAAGCAGTGACTCTGAAAACATTGGCTAACCAGCTGAACATGAGCTCCCAGTGTGGTCAAAGAGCTAATGTGATATTGGGATGCATAAACCAGGGAATCTCAAGTAGAAGTAGAGACTTTATTTTACCTCTGTATTTGGCACTGGTGTGACTGTTGCTGTGTCCAGTTCTGGTGCCTGCAATACAAGAAGGATGCTGACAAATTGGAGAGAATTCAGAGAAGAACCGTGAGAATAATTAAAGGATTAGAAAACACTCCTTATATAGTGAGAGACTCAAGGAGCTGAAACTATTTAGCTTAACAAAGGGAAGTTTAAGGGGGGACTTGATTACAGTTTGTAAGTGCCTACATGGGGAACAAATATTTACTAACGGGCTCTTCAGTCTAACAGAGAAAGGTATAATACAATCCAATGGCTGGAAGTTGAAGCTAGATAAATTCGGACTGGAAATACGGTGTACATTTTTAATAGTGAGAGTCATTGACCTTTGGAACAATTTCCCATCACTGACAATTTTTACATCTAGATTGGATGTTTTTCTAACATTATTTTGGGAAGATTTCTGGCCTATGTTATCCAGAAGAGCAGAGCAGATGATCACAGGAGTCCCTTCTGCCCTTGGAAACTCTGAAAGCTGTGAATGTCTAGGGCAGAAGTTTATCTGTAGTAAGAAATGCTTTTTGAAAATGAGGAGCTGACATTTCTCCCGTCAATGTATAAGCAGGGTCTGGGTTCTACCTTGCCCCAGAAATATGTCTGAGAACAATGAGTTGCTCCCCACAGAATAACTTGATCATGTTCTGCTGTTCTCTATATCCATAATTGCGATTTGCTAGTTGCAGCATATTAAATCTAGGTGAGACTTTCTTTCTACTTGATTTTAAACCAATTCTGGTGAATCAGAGTTCACTATAAGCAAGTTCTCTTCACAGAATGCCACACTGACCTGGAATATTAAATACATATTGTGCACAGTGGATATAATGATGGATTTTTAAATGAAAAAGATCACTTATTCCTCCCTTCATTGCACAGGGGGAAAGTGGAGTATTAAAGCCAGGGTACAATCATACAGTGTTGGAAGAGAAGGCTGCCGTATTTTGAGGCAGTTTATTGTGTTCTGTAGCTCCATCTAGTGGATGGTTTGCAATTTCACTTCAATATCGAAGCTGTATTATCATATGGATGGCACCAATAGACTGGGCAGGCTTCCAGTACGCCCTATGGATTAAAATGTAAAGTAATATGTACCAATCATGCATTCTTTTCCCAGCCTAAATTTCCACTGATTTTAATAGTGCCTTGTTTCCATTTGGGAAATTTGGACCCCAATACACCCGAAACGCATCACCTCCACACACAACATTTCTCTGCCTGGTGCCTAGGAATTCTCCCCACCACCTGGAGTCCAGCTGACCAGAACTTTGCTCTGAGCACAGTGAACCAACATGCAGTCCTCCATTGTGTCAATTTCTATTGGTGCAGATGACAAACCTTAGTATAATGACCCCAGCAGGTGTGGAATAATGAGCAGTGGGTGCAGAACTTTCGGATGTGCAAGGCCATATTCCTGAGTCTGTGTACTGAACTCGCCCCCGCCCCACACCAAAATGAGAGCTGCACTGACAGTGGAGAAGTGAGTGGCAATTGCACTGTGGAAACCTGCAATGCCAGATTGCTTCCTGTCAACTGGGAATCAATTTGGAGTCAGGAAATCTACCATGGGGTCAGTTGTCATATAAGTGTGCAGGCAGGGCCATTAATCACCTGCTGCTATACAGGACTGTGACTCTTGAAAATGTGCAGGACAGAGTGGATAGCTTTGCAGCTACGGGTTCCTGAACTGTGGTGGAGTGATAGATGGCAGGTATGTCCCTGTTTTGGCACCAGAGCACCTTGCTGCAGAATACATCGACCGAAAGGGCTGCTATTCCATGGTTATACAAGCATTGGTGGATCAGTGGGGACACTTCACCAACATCAGTGTTGGCTGGTCAGAGAAGGTGCATGACACACACACATCTTTAAGAACACAAGATTGTCAGAAAGCTACAAGCAGAGATTTTCTTTCCTGACCAGCAGATTATCATTGGCAATGTTAAAATGCCAAGTGATCCTGGGAGACCCAGCCAGTGTGTGAGTTCTATAGTGTCTCTTGTAATAGACCGAAGATGGGACTCAAATGTGGTACCCAGAGAAGGGATGCTCCACTTGGGATATTGTAGGCATTGACGTTATTATTAATTCTTTATATTACAGTAGTACCTAGAGGCCCCAGTCAAGATTCAGGCCTCATTGTGCTGCGTGTTGTACAAACATAAAATAATAGTCAGGCCTTGCCTCAAAGAACACGTGCAATCTAAGGCTCTGATCCTACAAGCTAGGGATGGGCTGTGCTGGAGTCCTGCTGACTTTAGAGGGACTCTGTGATGGCTGAGGGAAGAACGGCCATACTGTGGGTGGGGAGAGAGGACTCCCCTTAGCCCCGGGGCTGTGGCAGGGAGAGAGGCAGGATCTGCATTAATTACGCCTCGGTTTTTTGTTTCTATTGGTGGCACACATCCGCACATCACCTTGATATTGGTGCTGCACATGACAAAATTCATTCTGCACCTGGATGGAAAAAATGAGCAGGAAATGTGTCATGGAAAGCAAAAAACTTAAGATGCTGAATTCACTCCCCTTGTGCCCCGAAAATTTGAGGCACTACATTCCCACTTCTGCTTGGGATTGCTTGTTCTCAGGGCCAGTCACAGCACCAGTCATGGTGAATATGGTTCTCTGAGTTGGGGAAAAGAGGAGGGAATTTCTCAGGTGCCCTATACTACTAGAATCATGCAATGTCACTGAACACTGGCACCATTTTCCACAGGCGGTGGTGATTTTGGCTGATATCTCACACCTGAGAACAACAGAGGCAGACCTGCTGCTGGTGTCCCAAAGCTGCCTGGCTCCATATGCTGGTAGCCAGTGTAATGCAATGGTTCCTGCTGAAGTTACCGCTGAGGGTGTGGGAAAATGTCCTACCGTGGCAGAAGAAAAAAGGTTGCTATCCCTAGAAACCTTCAGCAGAGCACCTTCTTGAAAGTTTCATCAAGATCTCCCCAGAGGCTTCACGGGATATCCCACTGCACATAAACAATCTGCTCCTTGTGCCCCACCTACTCAAGAGAGGAGTAAAGAGCAGATAGCAATTCTACCTCCCCTGGTTGTACCACTACCTCTTCTAACACAAGTAAATTAATAAGTCCAAAGATGTCTCTTGCTACTGTCAGGGGCCATCCCTGATACTGAAAATTAAACTACACATTTACCCGAGAATCGAGATTCCTTCCCCTGCAGTGGGCTTCTCTGGCCTTCTGGTTTGCCTGCTGCAGCTCCTTGGCTTTCTCGTGGCACTGCTGCTGGTCCCTGTCATAGCCCTTCTCCTGCATCCCCTGAGCAATCCGCTTGTAGTTGTCCACCTTTCTATAGCTGGATCGGAGCTTTGTCTGTAGAGCCTCTTCTCCACACAAGCCCAGGAGATCTAACATCTCCTGTCTACTCCAGGCAAGAGCAGGTCTGCAGCTTACGGTCACCTGGACAGTTGCACTGAACAACGGATGGCTACTAGGCATGCTCACCAAGCCAGGAAAACGGATTTCAAAAATTCACAAGGCTTTAAAGGGGGGGCAGAATTCCCTGGGCAGTGGAGTTCACAATGGTGACCAGATTTGTCAGTTTGGAGCACTGTGGGACAGCTGCTGGAGGACAGCAAGGGCTGATGTAAGTAAAGCTGTGTCTAAACTGCATCAGCCTAAGTACATCAACCTTGGCTCTATGCCACTCGAGGAGGTGGTGTTAAATGGACATAACAGGACACATATGTCAGCAAGAGCCAAATGTAAGTGAAGACACATGCACAATTAGGTTGCTGCCTAACTCTGTAGAGTAGACCAGGCCGAACACAGTGAAGAGGGCCTGAAGGAACAATAAACATCCATTTATAAGCGGAAACAGAACAGCAGATGGCACCCAATTGAAGCCAGCATTATAATCTGCTCCAGGGGCTCTCTGTAATTCACTGATAGGCCAGATATGCATGCCGTGAGCAGGGTTACGGACAGGAGCAAACCCAAACAGTGAAATGCATATTCTTTCTGGGCTGCCCTCTGGGGAAAGAGACTTAAATTTTTCTCTATCAGAATATTTGAGAGGTAACATGAGCTTTGTTCTCCCGTCATATATCTGGGTGGGATCAAATGGGGTCTTGGAAGGGACTGTTGTCATGCAAATGTAAATGTGTTTCTCTTGGAGAAGCTGAGCTTTCCCAGCTCTGTGACTCATCACTTTCTCCCACACTTCTGCTGCTGCTGCTGGCTTGTCTGCACCTGCACTTTCCAAACTACGCAGTGGGTTTTGTCTTGTATCATGACTGAGAAAGGAAAGTTTACAAGACAGACAGAGATCATGTGATTTCCAGAATTGCTTCTTTTCCTGTACATTTCATGTCATAGGTGCTGACTCTGTTGGGTGTTCCGGGGCTGGAGCACTCATGGGGAAAAATTAGTGGGTGCTCTGCACCCACCGGCAGCCAAGCTCCCCCCACCCCCGCCTCCACCTCCTCCCCTGAGCGCGCTGTGTTCCCATTCCTCTGCCGACCTCCCAGTGCTTGCTGCCACCAAACAGCTGTTTGTGGCATAGCAAGCTCTGGGAGGGAGGGAGAGGAACGGGAATGTGGTGCGCTCAGGGGAGGAGGCAGGGAAGAGGTGGGGCCAGGCTGGGGATTTGGGGAAGGAGTCAGAATAGGGGCAGGGAGGGGATAGAGTCACCTGTTTGACAGAGTGACTTTTTTGGCACTTTTGACCAATCTCTGCTCAGCACTGAGGTTACGTTAACAGATTCAAAGAGGATAATGCCAGCAGGGGCCACCGTGATCTCCCAGTCTGACCTACTATATAACACAGGCCACAGGACTTCCCTGAAGCTCAACTCGCAGACTTCAGGGATTGCTGCTGCTGGACGTGGACACTCACAGAAACAAGACAGTCAGAACCCCTGTTTTTAGCAAGGTCACTTTCAGGCTATCACATCATCTGCTGTTTCCTTATTGCCTCTTTATTATTATAGTAAATTCTAGTATCTAGTCAGCCCAAAGCATGCACCCTTTGGAGACTAGGAGTTGTAATAAATGGAATCACAACCTGCTAATCCTCTCTCCTGCCCTCCCCAGCTCCACTAGATGGCAGCAATTGTGTATCTTTTCCACTTCTTTTTATTGCTCCCATCGCAATATAACACAGGAATGCAGGGGCAAGATTAGAAAGGCAGAGGCACAAAATGAGCTCAAACTAGCTATGGGAATAAAGGGAAACAAGACGACTTTTTATCAATACATTAGAAGCAAGAGGAAGACCAAGGACAGGGTAGGCCCACTGCTCAGTGAGGAAGGAGAAACAGTAACAGGAAACTTGGAAATGGCAGAGATGCTTAATGACTTCTTTGTTTCGGTCTTCACTGAGAAGTCTGAAGGAATGTCTAACAAAGTGAATGCTCATGGGAAGGGGGTAGGTTTAGAAAATAAAATTAAAAAAGAGCAAGTTAAAAATCACTTAGAAAAGTTAGATGCCTTCAAGTCACCAGGGCCTGATGAAATGCATCCTAGAATACTCAAGGAGTTAATAGAGGAGGTATCTGAGCCTCTAGCTATTATCTTTGGAAAGTCATGGGAGACGGGAGAGATTCCAGAAGACTGGAAAAGGGAAAATATAGTGCCCATCTATAAATAGGGAAATAAAAACAACCCAGGAAACTACAGACCAGTTAGTTTAACTTCTGTGCCAGGGAAGATAATGGAGCAAGTAATTAAAGAAATCATCTGCAAACACTTGGAAGGTGGTAAGGTGGTAGGGAATAGCCAGCATGGATTTGTAAAAAACAAATCGTGTCAAACCAATCTGATAGCTTTCTTTGATAGGATGATGAGTCTTGTGGATAAAGGAGAAGCGGTGGATGTGGTATATCTAGACTTTAGTAAGGCATTTGATATGGTCTCGCATGATATTCTTATAGATAAACTAGGAAAGTACAATTTAGATGGGGCTACTATAAGATGGGTGCATAACTGGCTGGATAACCGTACTCAGAGAGTAGTTATTAATGGCTCCTAATCCTGCTGGAAAGGTATAACAAGTGGGGTTCTGCAGGGGTCTGTTTTGGGACCGGCTCTGTTCAATATCTTCTTCAACGACTTAGATGTTGGCATAGAAAGTACGCTTATTAAATTTGCAGACGATACCAAACTGGGAGGGATTGCAACTGCTTTGGAGGACAGGGTCAAAATTCAAAATGATCTGGACAAATTGGAGAAATGGTCTGAGGTAAACCGGATGAAGTTCAATAAAGACAAATGCAAAGTGCTCCACTTAGGAAGGAACAATCAGTTTCACACATACAGAATGGGGAGAGACTGTCTAGGAAGGAGTATGGCAGAAAGAGATCTAGGGGTCATAGTGGACCACAAGCTAAATATGAGTCAACAGTGTGATACTGTTGCAAAAAAAGCAAACGTGATTCTGGGATGCATTAACAGGTGTGTTGTAAACAAGACACGAGAAGTCATTCTTCCGCTCTACTCTGCGCTGGTTAGGCCTCAGCTGGAGTATTGTGTCCAGTTCTGGGCACCGTATTTCAAGAAAGATGTGGAGAAATTGGAGAGGATCCAGAGAAGAGCAACAAGAATGATTAAAAGTCTTGAGAACATGACCTATGAAGGAAGGCTGAAAGAATTGGGTTTATTTAGTTTGGAAAAGAGAAGACTGAGAGGGGACATGATAGCAGTTTTCAGGTATCTAAAAGGGTGTCATCAGGAGGAGGGAGAAAACTTGTTCACCTTAGCCTCTAATGATAGAACAAGAGGCAATGGGCTTAAACTGCAGCAAGGGAGATTTAAGTTGGACATTAGGAAAAAGTTCCTGTCAGGGTGGTTGACCCACTGGAATAAATTGCCTAGGGAAGTTGTGGAATCTCCATCTCTGGAGATATTTAAGAGTAGGTTAGATAAATGTCTATCAGGGATGGTCTAGACGGTATTTGGTCCTGCCATGAGGGCAGGGGACTGGACTCGATGACCTCTCAGGGTCCCTTCCAGTCCTAGAGTCTATGAATCTATGAATTGCACTTTTGTAAGACACACACTAAATCAGGGGTAGGCAACCTATAGCACACGTGCCGAAGGTGGCACATGAGCTGATTTTCAGTTGCTCTCACACTGCCTGGGTCCTGGCCACCAGTTCGGGGGGCTCTGCATTTTAATTTAATTTTAAATGAAGCTTCTTAAACATTTTTAAAACCTTATTTACTTTACATACAGAAGTTTTGTTACATTCTAACATTTCTGTAAGTCTATAATATATATGACTGGCATGCAAAACCTTAAATTAGAGTGAATAAATGAAGACTCTGCACACCGCTTCTGAAAGGTTGCCGACTCCTGCACTAAGCTTTAAGGCAGCCTTTAAGCTGTCTTTTGGGCTGTAGAGTGTCCTTCCCCTCCTGGTAAATAGTTGTCTTTATCACAATTTCTAATCAAAGGGCTCGCTCTTATACTCTGCTACTTCTGGAATCTACCCTACAATGATGTCCTGGGGCCACAGCTCCCCACAATTTCCAGTTCCTCCTCCTTTGACCATATTAATCAAGCTGTGACACTCTGGGGACCTTTCCCAGACCTTGTCTATGTCGCTTGAAAGCTTGTCTCTCTCACCAGCAGAAGCTGGTCCAATAGCAGATATTACCTCACCCACCTCGTCTTTCATATTAATCAAGTGTTTTGTAGAGTGTTTAACATTACTAACTTCTATGGATGTTTGTTGTAATAAAGATTAGTTGACTTTGTACTCTTAAGTGTTGTAATAATAATAATAATTAATAATTAATAATAATAATGTGAGTGTATCATCCAATCTGGCCTTTCACTGTCTTGTCTGTCCTGAGTGTTTACAATTCTCCCCTGTCAGGAGACTGATGACTAGGCTGGGGTTTTCTGTTCTCAGCTGTAACCTGATCTGCAAAGTCACAGCTAAAGAGAAAATCTGAAAGAAATTTCCACACACAAGTTAGTCAGGCCCATGTGGTGACAGACATGTGTCATGATGTTTGATTCACTAGCTCCCTGGATTCTCCCTTTTGGGATGGGGGGGAAATCACAAATTAGTATAGTAATAATACCTACCTCTTATAGAGTCCTTGTCAACAGTAAATCTTAAAGCACTTTATAAAGGAGGTCAGTATCATTACCCCTATTTTACAGATGGAAAAACTGAGGCACAGAGCACACAGGTGACTTGCTAAGGTCACTCAGCAGCAATAGAACCCAGATCTCCTGCACGCAGGCCAGTTTCCTATCCACAAGGCCACACCGCCAAGGGAATTGTTCCTAAAGAGGTACAACTGCTGTGGGTCTTTTTTTCTTCCCCCAGAGGATGTCATATGGCTGATGAAACTGAAAGGCTGACACACACTTGCCTTAAGCACTATATTCTTCTTCCCCATACATCTTACTGCCTTGGCAAAGCTATTGAATAAAGCCATGATGTGCATATGGCTCTGAGCATCTCACTAAGCCTCTGTTGAGAGCCTCTGCCTCTAACTTATATCTAGAAGGTGCACTAGTGCTTGCAGTGCAATTGAGGGGAGTTAGGGTATGTCTACACTATGGGAGTATTCCAATTTTACATAAACCAGTTTTGTAAAACAGATTGTATAAAGTCGAGTGCATGCGGCCACACTAAGCACATTAATTCGGCGGTGTGCATCCATGTACAGAGGCTAGCATAGATTTCTGGAGCGTTGCTCTGTGGGTAGCTATCCCGTAGCTATCCCATAGTTCCCGCAGTCTCCGCCGCCCATTGGAATTCTGGGTTGAGATCCCAATGCATGATGGGGCAAAAACAGTGTCGCAGGTGATTCTGGGTAAATGTCATCACTCAGTCCTTCCTCTGTGAAAGCAACGGTAGACAATCATTTCACGCCCTTTTTCCCTGGATTGCCCTGGCAGATGCCATAGCATGGCAACCATGGAGCCCGTTTTGCCTTTTGTCACTGTCACCATATGTGTACTGGATGCTGCTGACAGAGGCGGTACTGCAGCGCTACATAGCAGCATTAATTTGCCTTTGCAAGGTAGCAGAGATGGTTACCATTCCTATTGCACTGTCTGCTATTGTAAATTGGCAATGAGATGACAGTTATCAATCATTTTGTACCATTTGCAATGGGAAATTGGTGATGATGGTTATCAATCATTTTGTACCGTCTGCTGCTGTCATGGGTGCTCCTGGCTGGCCTCGCTGAGGTCAGCTGGGGGCGCATGGACAAAAATGGGAATGACTCCCAGCGTCATTCCCTTCTTTATGTTTTGTCTGAAAATAGAGTCAGTCCTGCCTAGAATATGGGGCAAGTCTACTAGAGAGCACAGCCGCTCCGGGTCAAAGCCCTAGAGATCCCACAGAAATGATGAGCTGCATACCATTCTATGGAGTGCCCCTGCAACAACTCCACCTGTTGCTTCCCTCTTCCCACACCGCTCCTGGGTTACTGTGGCAGTGTCCCCCCATTTGTGTGATGAAGTAATAAAGAATGCAGGAATAAGAAACACTGACTTTTTAGAGAGATAAAATGAGGGGGAGGCAGCCTCCAGCTGCTATGATAGTCCAGGCAGGACATTAAAGGGTAGGGGGGAGAGGAGCACAGCCTCCCACTGCTATGATAGTCCAGGGAATACAGAATCTTTTCTTTAGACATGAAAGGGGGTGGGGGGGCTGATGAAGCTCAGGCTCCAGCTGCTATGATGAGGATGGTTGCCCAGCATTTTGCACCATCTGCCAGGAATGACAGAGAGTCATTCCCATTTTTACCCAGGCGCCCCCAGCCAACCTCACTGAGGCCAGCCAGGAGCACTCACGGGATGATGACAGCTTTCCACCATTTTGTACCATCTGTCATCAGGGAAGGGAAGGGAGGGGATGCTGCCGTTCAGCACCGCAGCAGCGCATCTACCAGCAGCATGCAGTAGACATACGGTGACATTGAAAAATGGCAAGAAACGATTTTTTTTGCTTTTCTTTCACGGAGGGGAGGGGTGGTAAATTGACGAGATATACCCTGAACCACCCGGGACAATGTTTTTTGACCCTACAGGCATTGGGAGCTCAGCCAAGAATGCAAATACTTTTCGGAGACTGCGGGGACTGTGGGATAGCTGGAGTCCTCAGTCCCCCCTCCCTCCCTCCATGAGCGTCCATTTGATACTTTGGCTTTCCGTTACGCTTATCACGCAGAACTCTGCTGAGTCCCTGCTGTGGCCTCAGTCTATCATAGCCTGGAGATTTTTTCAAATGCTTTGTCATTTCGTCTTCCGTAACGGAGCTTTGATAGAACAGATTTGTCTCCCCATACAGCGATCAAATCCAGTATCTCCTGTACGGTCCATGCTGGAGCTCATTTTGGATTTGGGACTGCATGGCCATCCGTGCTGATCAGAGCTCCACGCTGGGCAAACAGGAAATGAAATTCAAAAGTTCGCGGGGCTTTTCCTGTCTACCTGGTCAGTGCATCTGAGTTCAGATCACTTTCCAGAGCGGTCACAGTGGTGCACTGTGGGATACCGCCCGGAGGCCAATACCATCGATTTGCGGCCACACTAACCCTAATCTGACATGGCAATACCGATTTCAGCGCAACTCCGCTCTTCGGGGAGGAATACAGAAACAGGTTTAAAGAGCCCTTTATATCGATATAATGGGCCTCGTTGTGTGGATGGGTGCAGGGTTAAATAGGTTTAACGCTGCTAAATTCGGTATAAACACGTAGAGTAGACTAGGCCTCAGTTTCATGGCTTCTCAACTCTCTTGTGAGCCAAAGATAAATCCTTTCAGGTGGCCACTGTAGCTCATCTGACTAACCTGGGGGGTCAGAAGTCACTTGGAAATACAATGTTATTCATAATTACACTACATCACCCCCACTGATAATTAAACGGAGCCCCTACAGTAGCTGTAATAGGGTTATCTGCCAAGCTATTCTGGGAACAGACGAAACTAGAGCTGGTCTCAAGGCACAAAATTCAGATCCAGCTCCCAGCAGCCCTATATAAGCTTGCAGGCTGTGTCTGTAGAAAGCCCCTCCCAGGTGGGGAAGGTAGGCAAATGGTAACAGTGAGTCAGCAAAACCCACTAACCCTTTCCCTTCACTGAGGACCCAAACCTGTTAGCTGGGCGAGTGGTTTCAGATTAACATTGTCAGCCTGTCACTAGGCTGTTTCACAGGCCTTCCTCAGCAGTTCTTAATAGACGCTCCCTCAGCATCCCACGGGATTTGTATCTCTATGAATGATATGGGGTGGAATTGTGCTCACCCACACAGAGCTTAAGTATATGTGAAATGTACAGATGACCTACAGGAGTTTGAAGCCCTCTAGCCCTTTAAGTAGTGAACAGAGAAGGTGCACAGCTGGGCTGTGTCTGCAATGTACACCACCTTCACTGGGATGGGAACCAGTTGATCAGCACAGTTCACTGCCACTGCCCTTTCCCATCCCCAGCCTGTCCCCTGTCCCAGAGCCCCTCCCTACTGCCATAGAAAGATATCGTGGCAATGCTCCATGGTACACAGGGGCACAGGTTCCCCTCCTTTGGGGCCTCCTGCCAGGGTTTGTTTGTCACACAAGCAGTGCAGGAAGCCATTCAATTGCTTTGGCAAACACAACCCTGGTTTACTCTAAAAATCCCCCCCCCACATGCCCCTCACCAAAAAACTCCTGTCTCAATGCTGTGCTCTAGTTCCAGAACCATGAATTACCGAGATGGTTCCAAAAAGTCTGTCACAGCAGAACATGAGGGGCTCCACCTCCAGCCAAACAGCAGCCATGGAACACACACGATGCATCGTCTTCTAGCAATCAGTGATTCTATTCTGTGCAAGTCACAAGAGGAAATGAGAAGAAAGGATCTCTCAGAAAAGCTGAGATGATTAAACCTGTTTAAATCCTAGGAACCGATGTTATCTCCCTTTTAAAGTCCTGGTGCCAGTGATCTCATGAGGTGACTTTAATGGGAGCAGAACCTCTGTGCCTGGTGCAGGGAGGGGCTGACCATCCTCTGTTCCCATTGACTGGGGCGAATTGAGGGGAGGAATTCCTCATCCACTGCACACCTATATCCCACGCAAGCATCATAAGCCCCGCAACTAGTGTATCAGGGGAGTGGAGGCAGTTCATTGTCGGGGGAGTCTGGAGTGCTGAGAGCTACAGAGATTCTATGCTGCTATAGACCATGGTGCAGCCCACTGGCAGCTCCGAGTTGCTCTAATTTAGCTCTAAGGTACAGAACGTCCTGGCTGCTTTAAAATTTATCAGCAAGACAAGATGGGGGAGGTAATATCTTTTTGTGGGACTTTCTTCAGATCTGGGAAACTAATTCAGAGTGTCACAGCTAAGCACAAGAGGGAACACGTTGTTTAGCACAGTCAGTTAATACATATTGCAAGGGGCCATTCCAGGGGAAGTGGCCTGTTAATACTCCAGTCATAGGAAGGGAAGGGGGGAAGGGCAGCTGAAGGGGGTTGTTTAGTGGATTGTGAATTGTAATAAGCCATAAATCCAGTGTCTCTACTATTCAGTCCATAATTTTAAGTGTCTAGCAAAGTTATGAATATAAACTCCCAGGCTCATCATTTGAACGTGTTGTGCAGGTTTCCTTTGAGGATGAGGACTGGGAGGTCAGATACAGCGTGACCACTTTGTGAACAGTTTTCACCCACAGATGATAGGGTGTTTTTGTCTTTTATCATTTTTCTATGCGAGTTCATCTGAGTGCATAGCGAGTATCTCATTTCAGCCACTTAGTTGCTATTGGGGCATTTAGTGCACTGGATGAGGTACACCACATCTTGTGACAGGCATGTATAGGATCCAGGGATCTTGAAAGGTGGATTGTGGGGAGTGTTGATCATTGTAGAAGCAGAGATATGTTTCCAGGTTTTGCATCTTTTGTTGTGGCAGGGCCTGGTGCTGCTTTGAGTAGGTGTGTCCTGGTGTGTGGGGAGCTTGTTTCTGATGATGAGCTTGGAGAAGTTGGGGGGGTTGTTTGAAGACTAGAAGAGAGGTTCAGGAAAGATTTCTTTCAGGATGGGGTCCTCATCAAGTATGGGTTATAATTTTTTGATGATACCCTGTATGGGTTTCATTGTGGGGTGGTAGGTGACAACTAGGGGTGTATGGTCAGAGGCGGGGGGGGGGTTATATCTCTATTGAAGTATGTTTTCTCAGGTTTTTTGTGTGGCCTGTTCCATGATGTGATCTTCTTCTCTGGTGGAGTGTCCTTTGGTGCTTGCACTGGCCCCTACACAGTCCAGAAATAACGGTAAAGCAGGGCAGTTAAAGCCACTCTTGTCCTCTATTCTCCTGGAAGCACAGCACAGATGGGTTTATATATGTCACAGGATTATGTCTAGAAAGTCCATAGGATTGAGATCTTTATCAGATCAGGGCAGATTCACCTCCAAACTCTGCAGTCCAATATGTGGCGAATAAGTCTAAGCGTGCATTTTTCTTCATTTAAGTTTTATTTGAATATTTTATGGCTCCATTGCAAAATGAGAAGAGAAATTTACAATGAAGAAATATTAGTTAAAATAAATATATTTCATATGCAGCTATATATTACAGAACACATTGTATATACATACACAGACAGGACTTACATTACATTGTGTTCCAATACACGCCAGTTTCCAATTTACATGTATTTATTTAGTAAACATAAAACCCTTCTCTGAATGTGACTATCAGATAGAGTAGAAGCAACTAATTATCAATATTTATTTGGAAGAAATCTTTCCAGTGCTGTGGAATGTATTTTTAGACCAACTATAATCAGGTTGTCCAAGGGTTTTGTGTGTTTTTATTTATTTTCTCTGTAATTCTTGTTGATTTAAATATCAATAAACATGGGCTCACTATAACCCTATCTCCAAGAAACTATAAATATAATGTATTTCTCGCCCCTGGAAATAAATCCGTAAATCATAGCACAGAAGGATGACTACTGTGACTGGCTTGATATACCCAGCACAATTCAGAGCCCAGCCCTGTATGTTTTGACAAATGTCTATATTTCTTTGTGTGGCAAGAAGTTTGAGGCTGGATGAGCTGGGTGCAACATGCAGACTGTGTTGTCTTCCAACCTGTGCAAAATGGCAGTGAATTTTAATTGCTTTCCTGAGTGGCTTATAAGCCAATTAAATGTTTAGCTGGACTAAAAATTGCACATTTCTCTAATACCGGGACCATCTTGAACTTTAGAAACTCTGTTTTCAAACAGAGGAGTCAGCTGTCTTGGAAGAGTAGCCAGATTATTGACTTTTGTTAGAATGCTCTTCCTAATCTTTTAATAGCTGAAATTGACTTTTATGATTTTGAAGTTCTCACAATTCATTCAAAGCAATGAAGAGTCTATTGGGGATTACATCATTTGGTCAGTGGGAATCGAAGTCGTGCTCAGTATCGTACAAGACAAAAATTATATTAATACTCCCCCTCCCCTATTTCCTGTCCCTGTGAGGCTCACAAAGTAAAGGCACCATTCTGCAAAACCTTACAACCCAAAGAGGTGCTTACTACTCACCCCTGTAGTAGGTAATTGCATGATTGGGTCCTAGAACACAGACATAGATCAGGACCAATTACCTCCACCAAAGTTCCCCTCCCATCTACTCTTGACAATTAGCAATATGGGAAGGACACGGTGGTTGTGAGCCCCTGAAACCTGTTTGCAATCCCCAAAGAAAGATAAGGGTTTTTTTTCCCCTTCATCTAATTGTTTAATGTTGGGCTGCGAAAGGTATTTTGTCTTTACAGGCCTCAGAGAAGAACAGGTCTTTAGGAGGAGGTTAAAAAGGGAAAGGAAGGGCCAGCTGCCCTTGCATTGGCCATGGAGGAAGGCGTGAAGATGTGCCTGGAGAAATAAACTCAGAAGGCTGTGAGTGGAGCTGTGCGAATAATGGATTTTCTGGTTCGTTGGCCATTCTGGAAAATTAAAAACACCAAACCGCTTGGGTTGAACTGAAACTGTTCAAAATTTTTGGAAAAACAAAAAAATTTGGGAAAAAAATATAGTGGCAGGTCAAACAAAATGTTTGTTTCACTGCTGACCACGTCTGACTGTTTTCCACATTTTCAAAACAGTCATTTTGAGCTGAAAAATCAAAATGTTTCATCTTTTTTGAAAGGAAACATTTTGATTTTCTCTGAGTCCTTCTTAAGGGATTTTGTTTCCTTTTCTCACCAATTTGACCAAACCAACACAAATTCACAAAATGTTTTTGTGTCCCTGAAGAGGCGGGGCACATTGGCCGACTGACATGGAAAGGACATGGGCCATGTTAACAGATCAGAACCAAGGCATAGGCCAGGGCAGAGCTGCACAGGGAAAGGTTAATTAAGAGTTCAAGCTGAGATGGCAAAGGGAGAGCAACTTTTTTGGTATGATGTTGTGCCACCTGTAGACTAGTTAATGAACAATCTCTGTAACTCAGCTGATGTTTGTTGGTCCTTGAAAGGTCACTTAAACAGATTACATGGTAATTCTAAAGTTGTTTGACTTGTTTTTTAAAAACCACATATTTGCTGTGTCACCTTACTTGGAACAGGTCTATTGGAACTACTTGTAGAGTGAGGTACCATTCACCAGGAGTAAGGAAGTAGAATCTGGCCTTTAAAAGCTAGTTTATTGAAAAAATGAGTTTTCCGACTCAGCAAAGAGCACAGATGAGAGTTTATAGTTCTGTGGTGTGACACCTTTTAAAATTTCATTTGGATTTAGGGGACTTTCCCCCAAACATCTCACAGGGCAGCTTGATTACAAGTTTTTCATACACACAAAAACCAACCAACTTGCTTCTCTTGTTCCGCTGATAATTAATCATGAGTACACTGAACTGCCAACAAAACAGAGGTGAAAGGCCATGTTTGAGGAAGCTGTCACTGCTGCAGAATGGCTGTCTATGAGAGTTGAAGGGTGTCTGATATAGCAGTTCTTTTCTGCAAGGCTAATTTGTTTACACTTGTCAGAGAGCACCAGAATGGCAGTGACCTATATTAACACAATAGCAAATGAAGCCTTGAACCAAATCCAGCTCTGAGATTATGACCAGCCTATACGTGGGCAAAAAGAAGGGCTATTATTTTCCCATACTGTGCTTCTTGTCTATTCACATCTGAAAGCAGTTCACACTGACCCAGAGGATTAGCGGAAACAGCTATTTTAATTGTCCGCTGCACATGAGATTTCCACAGCAAAAATTCCCACATTAAAGAAATTAGAGCTTTACAGCAGGGGAAATTTTCAGTAAACTGAGTTATACGGATGGAAAGCCAAACTTAGCTCTGAAGCCAGTTATAAAAACAAAGATACTAATTACACTATGTCCACAATCCATTGCAATGGGCTACTAGGGACTGAGGTAAGTTCTGTGCTATTAGTATGGCTTTCCATTTAGGCAACTGAATGAGACACAAAAGCTAAGTGCCACATCCTGCTTCCCCTCTGTGGGCGCACAAGGCCCCAACTGCTGTGGAAATGCTGGCTGAGCAGGATGCTAGTTGGCAACCATGTGCCAGAAGGGTTCTGCAGCTCTCTGCATGCCGCAGAACATGCTACATAGTGGCTCTCTGTGCAGGACTGTGGAAAGGAGCATTGTGGGAAGAGTGGGGAAATGGCAGGGGCTTACTGACCCAATCACCTACCAAAGCAAGATGTGGCTCTGTCCAGTGCTTCTCTCCCTAGCAGCCATAGCCCAGCTAAGCAAGAATCTAGCTGCAGGTTTCAGGGAGGATTCTACCCCACTAACCATGTGCATTCCTCCTTTCAGTTGGACTTTGTGCAGTGAACCACAGTTTGGGTTTATGTGATCTTCTTGTCATGAACACTCTGGCACATGTTCTCCCATGGCCTACGGGCTGTTTTCAGCAGACAAATACTGTTTGCTATTTCTCGTAACTTTCAAGTAGCTGTGATCTCAGATGTTGCCTGATGATGATGATGGAGCCTTTGTGACCCAGGCAAGGAGGGTGGCTTCTGACTTTCCAATATTAGACCTGAGTAAAAGAAAGGAAATGTTTGTGAAACTGAAATAAAACAGTGTGTGTGTGTGAGTGTGTGTGTGTGTGTGAATGCACTCTCAGTACAGAGCGAGGAGATAAACCTACCTGGGGAGAGGGCTCTAAGCAGCAGCCAAAGATTTAACAAGATCCTATGGCGTGAAGCTGAAGCTAGACAAATTCAGACTAGAAATAAGATGTAAATTATTCCAAGTGAGGGTAACCAACCATTGGACTGAGTAGGCATTGGCCATCACTTGAAATCTTTAAATCAAGGCTGGATATCTTTTTAGAAGATATGCACTAGTTCTTCCAGAAGTTATGGGCTTGAATGCAGGAATCATGGTGAAACTATCTGGCCAATGTTAAGGAGGAAGTCAGATTAGATGACCATAAAGGTTCCTAATGGCCTTACAATCTATGAATCTGTGAATTCTGTTGAAATGCATTGGACTAGGGGAGATTTATGGAGGGACCAAATGGAAAAACATTAAGTATTTGTTTAAAAAGAATAGGGATTGTCACTCCTAAGCACGGCTGGTTGGACTGTCCGACCAGGCCCTGTGCTCTGTGATCACTCTGCTGTCTCCAAACAGGAAGAGAAAATTAGACAAGGAGCCAAGAGTTCTGGGTTCTATTCCCAGCTCTTCCACTGACCTGCTGTAACTTGACCAAACCACTTAAGCACTCTGTACTGCAGCAGCGCTATCTGCAAAATGATACTTAAAGACACTCACAGATCTACAGGTGGAAAATGCTATACAAGAGTTAGTAATGCAGATTTGTATTAGAAATCTAAAAAAGTGGCATTACAGTCACAGCAATTATTACATTATCTAGCTATAAATCTATTTACACACACCTATATGCATATGTACTCACACACACTCACCTTTACTAATAGCAGAAGCAGCAGCCACAGATGTCATATTTTCCAGTCTTTATTTCTATCGCTTCAAAAAATGAATTGGGTCCTCTTTCAACTCCCACACAATTATCATAAACCACCTCCAACATAGCATTTCTGTCTGTCCCACTGAGAGATCCCTTGATGTCCAAGAGTATATTCAGATGTTCTTTCCTTTGCAAAAGTACCAGGAATCAGATCAGTAAAACAGAGGAGACAAATATGTTTGTTTGATAAGACCCAGTTACACAGGGCCAAGACCAGAGTCTTGGAAACTGTTAAACTCCAACTGCTGATAAACTGGTTTCTAACACCAATGGCCACCTAGCATGTTATACCTGTATTTAAAATTATGATCTCACCTTGCCAAAGCTGCTCCTGACCCAGTTCTCTGCTAAGAGCAGAGCAGGACTGTTTGATTGTTTGGCAGGTTGGTTTTTATGGTGACTCCACATTTTATTTTTAAGAGCATGTTTTTTACCCTTTCTGCAAAGAGATGGTGACCTCCTGGTCACCTGGAAGATGTTTTTTTCCCTTGTGCGGTAGTTGCTTGGCTGAATGGGACTGTCACTTATCACCCAAGTCAGATGTGAGGTAAGCAGGTGTGATGACATTGAAGTCAATGACATTGAACCAGCTCTAACTTTGGCACTGAGACTACAATCAGAATGGGTATTTTTCCAAGTATTGTCTGTGCATATAAGTTAACTTGGAAAAAGACAGTTACTAGAACAGGACATCAGAAAAATGTTGGAAGGAATTGAAGGGAAAAAAAACAGAACAGTTTGATAAACTGAGATTAGCTACCATTTCATTTTAGGAACTAAAATTAGCTACCATTTCATTTTAGTTCCTACTGTCAGTTTCCTGTGTGAAATGTAAGTGCTGAATGCATGCTAGATAATGTAGAATTAATGACACATAAAAACACTAAGTTTACAGAATGTTAAGGTTGCCAAGTTAAACATTCAAAAGTTAAGAAGTGACTGAATTAAGGTTGTTCGTGCAATGCTAATTTGCCCTCCCTCCCGTGCTGTGCATAATGATGTAGTCTTTAATTACATGATCACATACAACTTCTTTCCTCTGGACCCCTGCCTCCTTCAGTGCACAGAATGGGAAATTTCAACCCAAATGGTCAATGTTTGATAGTTATAAGCAACCGAAAACAGGATCTAATAATGGAGGTGTCAGGGAGCCTTAATTATAGATATTGGTACCAGCTTTGACTATAATAATCCCAAAGCACAGCCAAGAAGGTGCACAGGTAGTGTATTGGAAAACAAATATTGTTACAGGATTTATGGCTGTAAATAATCAGCTAAGCAGCCTGAATAACTATAATCCATGCAGTGCCTTACCTTATATCTGGAAACTTGTGGAGAAGAAGCACAAGCTGTATTTTCATTGCTTCGATGTCAGTAAGAAGAATGAATTCTAGGATACCTTCAATAGGGTCATCCGGTGAAGCAGTTCTAGGGCCCTAGGGATATAAGAACATATGCATTCAACTGGAGTGGCAGAGGAAGCAGAGTGCAATGTGAAGATCTGGCTTTAGGATCAGATTTGGGTTACCTACCTGTGGACAGGAAAGAGCTATGAGCATTGCAGGGATTGTGTGGTATTTCTCACCCCTGATGAAGGAATAAAGTGGAATCTAACCATGCAACTGCATTAGCAACCCCTACTGGCCAATACATGCAACTGCATTATGGCTGGCTTTAAAAAAGCCCACCAAAAGAGTGAGGCTATTTGATTGGGAAAATGTATCAGGAAGTCAAGAATTACAGTATTTTTAATTATAATACATTACTAAGCCCTCACCCATCTCTCTACATGTGCTTTACAAACCTTCATGTTAATCTTGATCCTTCTGCGATAAGTAAAAGAGATACAGCAATCCCTTTACTCACCCCTGAAATGCAGTAACTTCTGTAGTGGAACACAGAAGCGTCCAACAATCTGTCACAGCAGAAAGTGAGAAGGATACCGTATCCCACTGAAACTATACTACAGCAGACCTTTGAGTAGAGTGTAGGTTCTATAGGACTCTGCATTGCCCAGCTGGCAAGAGCTGCATGGTAGAGCAGCATGGACAACATCACCTATTCTACTGAGGCAATTGCCCCATGAAGTGCAACAGGCCTAGCTGGTGTAATTAAAGCCCCCCAATTTTGAGTCTCTCACTGTTTCCTGTTGCAAGGGAAAGAGTAGAAAGCTTGGGGTCCCCCTACATTCCAAAGCTACAAACTAACAATATTTTGCACCACTGATAGCAGATTTGAACTGCCAACATGACGTCTTGAAGCACGACTGATGTTTATGTATAGAGAGCTGGGTATCAGTTTGTTAAGTGCTCCTGTTTCATTCAGAAATGTGCCGCTCATTGTCAAGGTTCTTGTACTCGGTGGTGGAAAGAGTAAACATAACACTGCAAAGCCAAATCAAAGACTTACGAAGCATTCTTCAAAGAGCGTTCGAATTGCCCGGTGATCCACTTCAATTTTGTTGGCAATTTTCCTCCGCTTTGCAGAAGATGACTTCCCTGAAGCAGTTAGGAGAGCCTGAACATACTCAGTGACAATGATGTGATGGACAGTCTGGATGAGGGTCTGTTCCAGACAAAGAAACAAAGATTAGCCTCTTTGTGCTGAGTGTGGCTATGAGTAGAGGCCAGATTCTGGCTAGAAAGACACTGGCCACTTTGATTTCACTCAGAAGCTGACCCCAATCTTCCCCTTCGGAACCCTTTTAAAGAGTCTAGCAGTGCTAATCTAACACATGGATGTACTAAGGTTGGCACAATCTGCTTAGAGACTATGGGTAATGAGGGCCATGTAAGTACTTAAAGGGAGTGAGAGAGATCTAGCCCTCAGTAAAAGACAGTTCATTGGACAAAACTACAGTTTATTAGCAATTTAAATCAGGTCAGTTTTAGGCTGCAGTCAAAGCATATAGGAAATCTCTAGCCCCGCTCTCAAACAAACTTGGCAACACAGAGTCAGTTCTAAAGAGCAAACAGAATAGCTCCAAAATTCTATGTTGCAATGCGTTTTCTAGCTTTGAACTGAAATTAGTGGTGGTGAAAGGTGCCATGTTTACAGACGTGGAATTTGAAGTCTTGTTTTCAACCATAGGACACACATAGCATAGGCAGCAGCAATGCAAACTTCCCCCAT
This sequence comes from Gopherus flavomarginatus, assembly GCF_025201925.1. Lineage (NCBI taxonomy): Eukaryota > Metazoa > Chordata > Testudines > Testudinidae > Gopherus > Gopherus flavomarginatus. The sequence goes on from NC_066621.1 coordinate 139,919,764, forward strand.
AATGAAAGAGAGGCTAGCCTAGTGTTTAAGGAACTAGCTTTCTACATGGGAGACCCAAATTCAAATCCCTGCTGTGCCACAGACTTTCTGTGAGACCTCAGGGAAGTTGTTTAGTTTCTCTTGGCCTTTGTTCTTCACCAGTAAAATAAGGATAATAGCAAGTCTCTACTTCATAGGGATGTTCTGAGGATAAATGCATTAAAGATTATGAGGGTTCAGATACTACTGTAATGGGGGCCTTATAAGTGCTTAGCTAGACAGATTGCTACAGCCATGACCGTGAGGGGCACCTTTTAAGGTAGTCCAACCTCCTCTCCCCCCCATTTCCATGCCCATTCATTTCCTGGCTTCTCTGCTAAGATCACAAGAGTTGCAATCTTAATAGTGGTTTTTGTGATGTTGACACTTGTCTGTTAGGAACTGGACTGAGACCATCAGGTCTTCTTCTAAACCATTTGGAGCTAAATGGGAGTTTGGGTTAACTTTGAAATACTTAACAATCCCAACATCCAATGGTGTGGTTTGTGGTGGTTTTTCTTAGTAATATCTTGCTTATTTCTTACCTCATAGGTCTCTGTATTTTTCATCTCAAACCTTGAAAATCTTGACCGTAAACAGTCTAGAAATTCGTCAAAATCACTATTATCTTTTCTGAAGTGATCCTTCAATGCTCCCTGAGGAATAGGAAATAACTGAGGTCAATGCTGAGCCATTTAGAAACATCACAGAGGCATCATTTCTCTTTGCCCCATCCCCTTTTAGAGGTGGAGTCATTCAAGTGCTGCAGCATCTTCTTTTCATTCCTTTGTTTCAACTGATAAGCAAAACAATGAAAGCAAGAAACAATTAAAACCCAAAATGGACTAAATTAACATGTTGAGCCCCAACACTGGAAGACTCAGGCTGTGGAAGAGACAAGGTGGGTGAGATAATATCTTTTATTGAACCAACTTCTGTTGGTGAGAGCAACAAGCTTTTGAGCTTACACAGAGCTCTTCTTCAGGTCTGGGAAACGTACTCAGAGTGTCACAGCTAAATACAAGATGGAACAGATTGTTTAGCATAAAGAGTTAACACATATTTCAAGGGGCCATTTAAGGTAAAGTGACCCATTAACACCCCTCCAATCATAGAGAGGAATGGGTGAGAAGGAAGTGGGGGGTTGAGAATGGGTTATAGATTTTTTTGTAATAAGCCATAAATCCAGGTCTCTATTCAGTCCTTGCTTTTTAGTGTCTAGCAAAATTATGAATTTAAGCTCCCAGAGTCATCTTTTGAAAGTGTTGTGCAGGTTTCCTTTGAGGATGAGGACTGATAGGCCAAATATAGCATAATTGCTTTGTGAAAAGTGTTCACCGACAGATGAAAGGCTGTTTTTGTCTTTTATCATTTTCCTGGGTGAATGCATGCAAGACTGTAGTAACTGTCTGCTTTCACCCACATAGTTGCTACTGGAGCATTTAGTGCACTGAATGAAGTACACCACCTGCTGCGATAGGCATGTGTAGGATACATGGATCCTGAAAGATGTGTTGTAGGGTGTGTTGATCATTACAGCAATGGAGATATGTCTGCAGGTTTTGTATCTCTTGTTCTGACAGGGTCTGGTTCTGCTTTAAGTTGGTGTGTCCTGGTCTGTGGGGAGCTGCAGAATACCTGAGTAAGCGCCAAAGCTTGTTTCTCTCACCAACAGAAGTTGGTCCAATAAAAGATATTACCTCACTCACACTTGTCTCTCTAATATCCTGGGACCAACACGGCTACAACAACATTGTGTGCAATAATGGAAGATACCTAATTTTGCCATCTGAAATGGAAACTCCGCAACAAAGAAAACGAAAGCAAAACTTACCACAACATCTACTTCCTGAACAAATACAAGAAACAAAACATTATCCCCAGAGGTCTCATCATCTAACACACTCTGACCACTACATACAATTCCAAATATGCTGAACAGCTCAGCAGATGGACTTCAGAAAAACTGAGGAACCACTTACTGCACCTCACATGCTCCAGGAGGAACCACCTCAAACAAGAAATCATCACATACTCACACACTAAAGGAAAAAAAAATAAGGAAAATTACCTGGAAATCATGCAAGAAATTCAAAGCCACTATCAATAAAACCTGATGACAACCATCTAACACAGAAACAAAAAGTGGAACCAACTACAACTACTCCACAACATCACCATCTCCAGGAGAAACCTAAGCACTAGAACCCATGGAAACTACATGACATCCAAACATCAATTTATCAAGACTACCCCTAAATGGAGCTGAATTATATGTACTCTCTCAGGGACTAAACTTCCGCCTCACCACAGAATCTAATTGTGACTTTGCACTCAATATGATTTTATGAAAGTATGCTGATGAGTGTGAATATAATGTAACTAAAATATGCTTCACGCAAAAGGTATCCTGTAAGGTATCATTACAAAGCTTATAATCCCCCACAAGTGCAACCCAGGGGCTTTCTAAATGCATCCCAAGATACACAAACAAGGGAACCTAGGCAGACCCATCATATCTGGCAATGGCACTGAAGAAATATCAGGACTCATAGGGCATGTCTACACTTACCTCCAGAGCAATCACTCCAGCAGGGGTCGATTTATCATGTATAGTGAAGATGCGATAACTCGATCACTGAGCACTCTCCTATCAACTCCAGTACTCCACTGGAGTGAAGACACCACGGTAAGTATATCTAAGTATGTCAACTTCAGCTACATAATTCATGTAGCTGAAGTTGCGTAACTTAGATCGATTCCTCCCCTGCCCTGGTGTAAACCAGGCCATAGAAACCACCCTCAAACCACTCACCTTACAAAGGGCCAGCTTTCTCCATGACACAATCGACTTTCTCCACAAACCCCGCAACATTAACAAGCTCCCTCAGAACACCATTCTTGCCACCATAGATTTCACCTCCCTGTACACCAACATCCCTCACAAAGATTGCATAGCTGCCTGACTCAAATATTTACAAGACAATGGACAACCCTCAGATATCCACCCCAACACACATCACCAAATTCATCCATTACACCCATTCTCACTGTAGAAGGGCTCGTCCGAGGCTTGTCCCTCCATGGGGCTGTGGGGTATCCCACCGCCTCTCAATAGTTCAATAGAAGCCCAGGCCCTGGGTCAATGTGGGGCAACAAACACACAAACAGGAGCTCAGGCCCTTAGGCAGGGGCTGAGCCAATAGTTCAGTATAAGCCCAGGCCTTGGGTCAGGGCAGGGCAGCAAACACACAGCCAGGAGCTCAGGACCTTAGGCAGGGGCTGAGCCAATAGTTCAGTATAAACCCAGGACCTAGGTCAGGGCGGAGCAACAAAAACACAGTCAGGAGCTCAGGCTTCTGAGTGTCTGGTGCGAGGGAGAGTCTGCCACCCATGAGTGGGGTGGCAGGGAGGACGCAGGCCCACCCACTTCACTGCATCCCAGCCCGGGGCCCTAGCAGCGGCAGGAGACTTGCTGCTGTGTCAGTGAGGATCCTGATCACAATACACTGACCTGGGTTCGGGCTGGCCTGCAGCCAGACCAGGGTCGACTGCCCCTGGGCTACTTCCAGACTCCCCCTCATAGGGTACCTGGGTTAAGGCGGTGTCCTTGGAGGTTTCCATTGGTCCCTCGAGGTAGGGGGCAAGGGGTAGGCTCAGCTGCTCCTCGGGGTTGCTGGCCAGGGGTAGGCCGGGCTGCTCCTCGGGGTTGCTGGCCAGGGGTAGGCCGGGCTGCTCTACAGGGTAGCTGGCCAGGGGTAGGCTCAGCTGCTCCTCGGGGTTGCTGGCCAGGGGTAGGCCGGGCTGCTCCTCGGGGTTGCTGGCCAGGGGTAGGCCGGGCTGCTCCTCGGGGTTGCTGGCCAGGGGTAGGCCGGGCTGCTCTACAGGGTAGCTGGCCAGGGGTAGGCCGGGCTGCTCCTCGGGGTAGCTGGCCAGGGGTAGGTTGGGCTAGCCTGGCCAGTCCTCGTGTTGGCCACAGCCTGCCGGCATGTCCCAACCCGGAGCTAGGCCACAGGCATCAGGCCTCTCCGGCGACTGGCTTCCAAATGAGCTCTGCAGCTGCTCTTTTCTACTTCCTGTCCTGTGCTCTGCCCTCTGGGGGGCAGGCTCAGGACACCCTGGCTCCGCCCACGTTGGTGCTAGGGGAGGCTCGTCACTCCGCGGGGCTGTGGGGGATCCCCCCACCTTGCTACACTCACCCATAACAATTTATCATTAAACAACAAACACTTTGTCCAAACCATGGGAACAGCCAGGGGTACTAGGATGGCTCCCCAATATGCCAACCACTTCATAGCCAACCTTGAAGGAGAATTTCTGGACAAATGCACCATGAAACCAATGATACACCTGAGATATATCAATGATATTTTCATCCTCTGGAAAGACGACCTACGTGCCTCGTAGATTTCCACCACAACTTCAACAACCACCACCTGTCCATTAAACTGTCTCTGGAACACTTCCACACCAGCATCAACTTCCTGCACACCACAATCAGCTTCAACAATGGAACCCCACTGACAACTATATACAAGAAACCCTTAGAACACTACACCGACCTTCATAGATCCAGTCATCATCCCAATCACACCAAGAAATCTGTAATCACTCAGGCCATGTCTATACTTACAAGCTTACAACTGTACAGCTGTACCAATACTGCTGTATGGCTGTAAGATCAATGGTGTAGCCATATTATGCCAATGGGAGAGATCTCTCCCATCAACATAATAAAACCAGCTCAACAAGCAGCTGTAGCACTGTGCACATAGCACAGACATAGCATTGTGAACATGAGCACTTATGCCAGCAAAACTTATGTCACTCAGAGGGGTGTTTTTTCATATTCCTGAGTGACAAAAGTTTTGCCGACATAAGTGCTAGTGTAGACATAGCTTCAGATACCACAGAATATACTCAGAGAAAAGAGTCTAGGATATACATCTTAACACACACTGAAAACCACCTTCACCAAACAAGGACACTGCACCAGAAATGCAGATCGCATCATGGAATGGGCCACCCAAATATCCCAAGAGAACCTGCTCCAATACAGAAATAAAACTCCTTCTAACCACATATCCCTAGTTATTATCCACCACCCCACACTGGAACCCATATGGAGTATAAACAAATAACTACAATGCATACTCAATGGGGGACCCTGTCCTGAAAACAAATCTTTCCTGAACCCTTTCTTCTGGCCTTCAAACAGCAGTGTGCCCTTGTTGCCAAGAAGGCTAATGGCATATTGGGCTGTATTAGTAGGAGCATTACCAGCAGATAGAGGGAAGTGATTATTCCTCTGTCTTTGGCACTGGTGAGGCCACATCTAGAGTATTGCATCCAATTTTGGGCCCCCCACTACAGAAAGGATGTGGATGAAATGAGATAGTCCAGTGGAGGGCACCAAAAATGATTAGGTGGCTGGGGCACACGACTTACGAGGAAAGGCTGAGGGAACTGGGCTTATTTAGTCTGCAGAAGAGAAAAGTCAGGAGGGATTTGATAGCAGCCTTCAACTACCTGAAGGGGGGTTCCAAAGTGGATGGAGTTAGGCTGTTTTCAGTGGTGGCAGATGACATAACAAGAAGCAATGGTCTCAAGTTGAAGTGAGGGAGGTCTATGATGGATATTAGGATATTTTACTAGGCAGGTGGTCAAGCACTGGAATGAGTTACCTAGGGAGGTGGTGGAATTTCCATCCTTAGAGATTTTTAAGGCACAGCTTGACAAAGCCCTGGCTGGGATGATATAGTTGGTGTTGGTCCTGCTTTGAGCATTGGGTGGGACTAGATGACCTCCTGAGGTCTCTTCCAACCCTAATCTTCTATGATTCTATGACCTCTCAGTCCTCATCCTCAAAGGAAACCTGCACAACACTTTCAAAAGACGAGTCTGGGATCTTAAATTCATAAGACACTAGACACTAAAAATCATGGATTGAATAGAAACACCGCATTTATCGCTTACTAGACCAATCTGTAAACCACTAATAATGCCCCCTTCCCCCAGCTGCTTCCTTTCCTCTCTCTGAGTGGAGGGGTGTTAACGGGCCACCTTCACCTTCAATGGTACTTTGAAATATGTGTTAACAATTAAACTAAACAATCTGTTCCATCTTGTATTTAGCTGTGACATTCACTCTGGGGGCTCATCTACACGTACCACACTCCAGCTGTAGCACTTTAGTGAAGATGCTACTGCTCTGATGGGACAGCTTCTCCTGTCAGGGCAGTTAATCCACCTCCATGAGAAGCAGTAGCTATGTTAACTGGAAAAGCTCTCCCGTCAGCATGGTGCTGTCTATACAGGGGTTAGGTCGGCATAACTATGTCGCTTTGGGGTATGAATTTTTCACATACCTGAGCAACGTAGTTATACCGATGTAAGTTCAGGGGTGATGAAACAATTTGTATAGTGGGGGTGCTGAGAGCCATTGAACCAACCTGTAAACTCTGTATATGAGGGAAACCACTTCAAGCCAGGGGATGCAGCACCATCCACCCCCCACCCCCGCGCACCCTTAGTTCCAGAGCCTATGTGTAAGTTCATAGTGTTGACCTGGCCTGAAAAAGTTTCTCAGTCCAGAAAAAGAGCTCTGTGTGAGCTTGACATTTTGTCTCTCACCAACAGAAGCTGGTCCAAGAAAAGATATTACCTCACCCACATTGTCTCTCTGATATCCTGGGACCAGCATGGCTATAACAACACTTCATAAGACTGTGGAAGGCAGACAGCCTCTTAGTGGAGCGATAGCTATATCAGTGAGGCTATGCAGAATGTGCTCACACAGATTAGGATCACAGGAACTGCCAAACTGGATCAACCCTGTGGTTCATCTAGTCCAGCATCCTATTTCCAACAATAGTCAGCATCAGATGCTTCAGAGGAAGGCACAAGAACCCTGCAGCAGGTATATGTGAAATAGTCTGCCCTTCATATTAAGTGTCATTCTGATCTCTAACAGTCAGAGACTGACTTAAGGCCTGAAGCATGAGGTTTAAAATCCCTTTCCAAATTTTGTTTCCGTCAGCTATAATAACTCTGGAAATTCTTGATCTCCAGATAAGTATCCAGGTGCTTTCTGAATCTTGCTAAATTCTTGGCTTTAATGACTTACTGTGGCAATGAGTTCCACAGTCTAACTGTGCACCATGTAGAAAAATATTTCTTTTATCAGCTTTGAATTTGCCACCTTTCAGTGTCACCAAATGTCCCCTTATTCTTGAGTTATGAGATATGGAGAACAGAAGCTCTTGATCTACCTTCTCTGTACCTAGATTAACCAAGGCGTGTGCGCGCGCACACACACACACACACACATACACACACAGGCTTGGACAGCCATCTGATATGTTTGCAGTGGTCTTCATCTTTGTGAAGAAGTGAACAATACACCAGAGATAAATGGCATCACATTATTTAACTTTGTTAATTGAGAAATTCATAGCCATTAGAAATTAATATTTTTCGCTTCAACTCTTGGGATCTGAATACAGGTGGGCAGCCGTTGGTGCACCTTTAGTAACAGCAGAAAAGATTATGGCTCCAAAAGCAGAGTATTAGAATCCTGAATGATTAAATAGACAGAAACTCCAAGGTACAGATCTAAAATATATCAATTCATCAGTCCTGCAGACAAAGTCATACATCATCCCCAGAATCAGAATAGGAAGATCTGCTTGACAGCATGAAAACATCATTAAATGTTAACACTGGTCTCAGATACCTTGACTTTAGAAGTAATTGCCTGCAGAAGAAGTTCTCTGCTCTGTTCTTCTGTACTGTCTATAAATTCCTTCACCTTAGCATCAGTGTCAGCACTAGCACTGTAGATGTATGTTAGCTTATGCCAAGCAGCTCTGTCAAACAAAAACAAAAAAAAAAAAAAAAAAAAAAAGAAGTCACATAGGGCCATATTTTCAGTTCATGGTCTCTTTTAAGGCCTGATCCAACTCCCATCTGAGTCAAAGGGGTTTTTTCAAACGGTTAAAGGTTTTTACATGCTTAACTGCATCACTGGATGAGGGCCTAAGTGGACAATCACTTGTGCATATATTACACAAACAAATGCCTCTTGTACATGCAAATCAAACATAAATAGATTTTGCAAATGCAAATTCTGTCATTTTCCCAAATGAGAGGACACAAAAAATAGCACACAAACAGGATTTGCACATGGAAGACAGCTTGCAGAAAAATGGAGACTGGGTCAGGAATCCTTTATACGTTTGGCACATAACAAATGCAAATTGAATAGCACTGTACACTAAAAAGGCCAACGTTTACAAGCAAAAAATGCAGACATATATAATCGGAGCATTCTTCAAATCTACATAACCATGCAAGTCCTAGGTTAATGTGTTCACAAATCAGAAATCATGATTTTTATTTTCTGGAAAAGGTTACTGCGTAATTTTTATTTTCACATTTTAAAAGAATATAAATATTTTCTACTCAGTGGAGCCAACATAAATCTTTAGTTTAGGATTCACAGTGTTAGCAACATATCATGGGACTCTTGCCTTCACTGTAAGCAACATATTACAGCGCATATATTATAAAAGAAAAAATGACTTGTGCATGACTGACTCCAAAATTAAAGTAAACACTATGGCTATTTTGGAGGGGTTTGGGTTTTTTGGCTGACTCCAGCAGATCCCCAGGTAATCTTACACAGAAAAACCACTGGTGAGCCCGTTTTCACCACTGTCACAAGCACTACTGAATTGAGCATTTTGGTGTCTAGAACCTCCTCTCTCCTTTTATGCTTTGTTGCTTCCTGTTCCTTTTAAGAAAAAGAGGTAAGATGTAGGGTTCATATAGGGCTTGATCCAGCAAAGCACTTAAGCTCTTGCTTAACTTTAAGCACTCAGGTAGTCTTATTGACTTCAGTGGGAGCTAGATGAGGCCCATAAAGCAAAAAATCCACTTCACTTCACATGTCAGGCTAGTGTGTTTTCTCACCTGAAAATGCAGCAGGTCTCAAGTATTTGCAAATTGCTGTAGGGCTCAGAAAAGTTGTCAAGTTGGAGAAGGCTTCTTACTTCATGTTTATAGCTAGGTAAAACAAAGCAACAAAGACATGTTTAAATAGCAAGATCTGCCAAAATTACAGAATCGGATAGCCTGGCAGCAAGCAGACTAAATATTCCATTATTACTTTGATTCTTAGCATGCACAGTTTTACTCTTCTAGATGCTTTCTAGAATAGGAAAAAGATCCTGTCCCTGCCCTAAGTAGCTGGGAGGGATAGAGAAGTGTTAAAGTAATAATACTGGGAAGTTACTTAGCTTAGGCATGTGTCGTAATGGTTCTGGGGGTTCTGTGTGTTAATTTTTTAAAATACTTGCTCCTTGTAAGCGACAAAGTAAGAAGGACTTGCCCGAAACCTCATGCGCTTCTAGAAGACTCAATGTGCACGAGTGATCAGTGAAATCTGGTGAGAGCTTGAGTCCCTAAAGGCCTCAGATTTATAGCATTGCCGGGCAACTCACTCTTGAACGTAATGCCTTTCCTCTGTTAATTTAAAGGGACAGTGAACTTTAAAAGAAAAAAAAATCACACTCCTTTCAGAAAATATATTGCCTACAAGTAGTAGTACAGGACTCTCTGCTGGATGGGATACAGTGAGAGACCCATACTGAAAAAAGAAGAGAAGGAAGGAGCCAGAAAAAATAAGTCCCCATCCCTGTTGTAGAGAATGGCAGGTGGGAATACAGAGGCAGAGCACTCGTCCTCCTCCAAGAAACAAGAGGAGGGACCAGAGCTCTGTCCTCTGAGCAGCTAGAAATGAGAAGAGAAATACGGGAGATTGTTATTATGGAAAAATTAACCCACCAACTACATACCCAGCAAAATAGACATAGGACAATAAATACTTAGCTATTTGGTTATCATTTATTCAGTATTCAGACAAAGCACTTTAGTCAGCAAAAGAAAGAGGAAAAAAAGCACACCTGAGAACATAAAAAAGGCCATACTGGATCAGATGAAAGGTCCGTCTAGCCCAGTATCTTGTATTCCAACAGTGGCCTATGCCAGGTACTTCAGAGGGAATGAACAGAACAGGTAATCATCAAGTGATCCATCCCCTGTCATCCATTCCCAGCTTCTGGCAAAGAGAAACTACAGACACCTGTCCAATTTTTTGAAATATTAACATTTGTTATAAATGTCTTGTTCGATAAATGTGTAATCAGAAGTGTCACTCAGTTTAATAAAACCACCAGAAACAATACACACTGTGCAGTGTGATAAAAGCCTGTTAAATAGAGAGACCTGGTTATTATATTAATGTAGAATGTTTCTCTAAACAAAATCTCACTGTTGTACTGATTATTGCGTTGTCTCTGATACTTACATGGTAAGGATTTGTAGACCTATAGAAAGAAAGAAAGAAAGAAAGAAAGAAAGACACATACATACATACATACATGAGGGTGCAGTATTTTATTCAAGTGGGTAAGGGTTAGGAGGAGGTAGTGTCCTCTGCTTTTAGTAACTAAGACTGGGAAAAGAGTCTTCTCTCCGAATAGTTAGGAAAGAGAGTTAAAAAAAACCAAGCTTACTGGTAATTTAGTGAGAGCCTTATTCTGGGCCTGATCCCAAACCCATTAAAATCAATGAGAGTCTTTCCATTGACTTCAGCGGTCACTGGATGAGGCCCTCAGACCCCAGAATGTGCATGGCACTGGTACATTACAGTTACACACACAACACACCTGACCTGGTACAGTAATTCCTCACTTAAAGTCGTCCTGGTTAACATTGTTCCATTGTTACGTTGCTGATCAATTAGGGAACATGCTCGTTTAAAGTTGCGCAATGCTCCCTTCTAACGTTGTTTGGCAGCCCCCTGCTTTGTCCACAGCTTGCAGGAAGAGCAGCCCGTTGCAGCTAGCTGGTCAGGGCTTGTCACCAGGGTGGACTGGCAGCCCCCCCATCCGCTCCCCCTATCAGCTCCCCTAAGTTCCCTGTGCTGCAGCCGCCCAGCAGGCTAGCAATTGCAGGCTAGCAATCGGCAGTTCAGCTGTCCCGCTCCCCACTGCCATGTGCTGCTTCTGTCCTCTGCCTTGGAGCTGCTCCCAGAGACTCCTGCTTGCTGTGCAGGAGGGGAAGAGGGGGGGCTAATGTCAGGGTGTCCCCTTTCCCCCTGCTCCTGCACCCCACTTACCCCTTCTCCATATAGAGCAGAGGGGACACCGATGGAGAGAGACAGAGAGAGCTTGGAGCAGCAGCTGCTTTCTCAGCTTCCTGATCCACTTAAAAAGACAATGCACTTAAGAGTGGGTCAGCTTACTTAAAGGAGCAGTGTGCTTCTCTCTCTCTCTCCCACACACAAGGTGTGTGTCTCTGTCTGCTATGCGGTCTCCCCTCCCTCCTGTTCGTGCTGCTTTGCATGAGAGGCTACATTAACAACAATGTGTTAACCCTTGAGGGCTCAGCTCAGTGCTAGTTCATCATTTAGCAGTAAGGCATTCCCTGGGAAATATCCCTACCTCTTCCACCCTCTAACTTCACCACCTCAACCAAGCTCCACAATCAGCATAGCTGTGAAAAGTATGAAACTGTTTGTTTAAAACGTATACTGTGTGTATATCTATATAATATATAGTATTTTGTCTGGTGAAAAAAATTCCCCCCCCCCATTTACACTAATTCTTATGGGGAAATTGGATTCACTTAACATCGTTTCACTTAAAGTCGCATTTTTCAAGAACATAACTACAACGTTAAGTGAAGGAGTTACTGTACTGACAGGGTGTGAAATGTCCATTTCTATTGTTTCCCAGAATAAATGTTGACTCAAGTACTTAAGAAAACCAAATAAGTCCCGGGGAATAAAAGGTGATGAAACTTGAGTCTGGCAGCTTGATGAGAACTTGCTGTAAAATGGGAAAATAAATGGGGAAGTGGGAAATAAAAATAGGTTCAGACAAACAAAAAGTCAACAATAAATCTGCTACCATTTCTTCTTTCTTTTACTGATGATGGGTTAATGTAGAAAAAGATGGGCCTCTTACCTATGCAGAAAATGCAGAAGTTCTTCCAAACATACAGCTTCCACCTTGTCTTTTATGGTATCACTGATATGCTGGACTGCCTGTGCCCTCCCTGTTAATACCTGTCGATTTAAGTAATGATAGAACATTCTGAAATTATTCAAATGCCATTAGGTGCACATGATTTCTCATGCCTCCTTCACCTTTGAAAGTCCCTCCGTCTTCTTAGGGAATGATTTAGTACCTCGTTTTAAAAATCCTCTTGTGATTAAAAATCCTCCCTAGGGTCTAGATTTGGATACCCAGACTCACAGTGAATAGTATCTTACTCTACAAATGCTTCTGCTGAAGTCGGTAGGACTTCCTGTGCAGTAAGGTGCCACTCAGTGCGAACAAGAGTGGAAGAATCTGGCCACATGTTTGGGCATTACTAGTAATACTCAGCTGCAGGGCCCAATTCATACAATATTTGCCATCTTCATTGCTGAGGGGTTTGCCAACAACTTTAGCAGGACCTTGTATTTGAATAGATATGACTATATAGAGAAATGCCATCTTTGACCATAAAAAGATGCTTATATAAAAACATACACAGACAGTATTCCTGGGGTGAGATTCTTCTTCTACCAGACAGCAGCAAGGAATAGGTGGGCTCCGTTTCATGGCATAAGACAATAAATAGGGTCCTGGCAATTTGCTCATGCTAATTCCCCCTGACGCCACCTTACACTTTCAAACAGTAAGCCAAGCGGAGCACTTAGTTTTTTACTGCTAGAAGGATGAAAATCAGTCTCTGTTTAGATTGATTTGAACAGGTGTTAACTTAACACTACTAGCTACTCTCTTGAAATGGAGCCTTGCAGTAGGAAAGGCCCAGCTGGAAAAAGGAGACAGACAGAATAATATATTCTGTGTTCAGGCCATGATCTGCATAGTGTCAGAGAGACAAATGGTGACACAGAGAGAGAGTGGGATTTTCCATGCACTAGCCACAATAAATATATCAGTTCAGCAAAAAAGGAGGAAGAAAACACAGTCCCCTAATCTGAGCACAAGACATGTATTGTGAAAATATTGATGATCGGTTTCATCTTTAGACATAAAGAAAACAAAATTGCAGAAGTACTATTTTCATGATCTTACACAATGCGTAATATTACATAGTAATATTATGCACCATCATCATATCTATATACCTAAGTGCCGCAGTGAAGGATCAGGTCCCTGTTGTGCTAGGCACTGTACAAAACACAGAACAAAAAGAAAGTAAATAATATTTTCAGGATCTTACATGCATACAGCACTTTGCATTACAAAAAAACATCCCAAAGCCCTCTCCAAACAGCATCAACTACATACATCACTGAAATGCAGCCAGATCTAGCAGTTGTTCATCAGGGTACAGCAATCCTATGCATCAGTTTAGGACAGAGAGTGAAGAATGCTGTATTGAGTTGACATGTACAGAATGGTAGCTGGGTAATCACATTGCACCTGAGTCAGGAACTTAAGCGGGACATCAAGTCGAACAATAGTGTCTCTTGGGGAAAGTGGTACACAGCATTCAAACGGCAGCCTTAGGCCTGCTCTGCAGTTAAATTTTGCTAGCATTGTTACTTCAGTTAGGAGTATGGGGGGAAAAAATCACACTTGTAGCTGACATAACTATGCTGGCAAAAGCCTTAGTGCAGATGCAGTCATACTGGCAAAAAAAAAAGTGCTTTTGCCCGTATGGCTTATTTCGTTTGGGGAACTGGTATAAAATATACTAGCAAAATAACTCTTTGGCCAGCATAAGCTGTGTCTCCATTAGAAGGCTTTGCCAGTATAGATATTATAGATCAGGGGTCGGCAACCTTTCAGAAGTGGTGTGCTGAGTCTTCATTTATTCACTCTAATTTAAGGTTTTGCATGCTAGTAATACATTTTAACATTTTTAGAAGGTCTCTTTCTATAAGTCTATAATATATAACTAAACTATTGTTGTCTGTAAAGTACAAGGTTTTTAAATGTTTAAGAGACTTCACTTAAAATTCCTTTAAAATGCAGAGCCCCCCGGATCGGTGGCCAGGACCTGAGCAGTGTGAGTGCCACAGAAAATCAGCTCGCGTGCCGAAGGGGGCACGTGTGCCATAGGTTGTCTACCCCTGTTATAGACAGTATAGATAGATATAGATAGCTAATCTAATATGCCTATGTGCCATGTTAAAAACAACATTTCCCACCTTGCCTTAACCAGGCCTGTGCAGTCATTTGTGGCCACACTGACTTGGACGGCTAAATACCTGATGGAGCCACAAAGCAGGTACTTAAACCTCTGATCAAATTTCAGACATAATTTGTGCCTGAAGAGAAATTGAGGCCACCATCTGAAAATTTGTGTCTAAATATTTATTTCATGTAGGCATTGGACTGAACTGGAACCTCAAGTCTGAATCTACAATCAGATTTGGGAGACAAGGTTGATTTGAATCTGAATTGGGTCTGAACCTTCCTATAAGCAAGTGGCTTTCTTACTGGCCCAGGGAAGAACCAGGATCATGCCATGCCTAGGGGCCTCGGCCAATCTGGGGGCCCCAGAAAAATCTGCCCGCACCAGGGCCCCAGGGCTGGAGGAGGTCTCTCTCCCAGCTGCAGAGCTTTTCCGATCTCAGGGCCCCAGCGGGGTGTGTGTGAAAGGAGCAAGCAAGCAGAGGACAGGGCCTCAGGGGAAGAGGCCGAGTGGGGAAGGAACATGGGTGGGGCTGTGGGGGAAGGGGCAGAATGGGGTGGGGCCATGGATGGGGCTGTGGGCGAAAAGGGCGGAACAGGGGACAGGCTCCTAGCTCAGAGCTCCAGCAAGGGCCAAGAGTTCTGCCGTGGTCCCAGCTGGGGTTGAGAGCTTGACTCCAGCCAGGGCTGAGCTCTAAGCCAACTCCCCCTCCCTGTGACCCGACCAAGTTCTCAGCTGCCCTCCCCCCCCACCTGGGGCCACAGGGGAGCTGAGAGCAGGGAGCAGGGGATGGCCTTGCCCAGAAGAGGTGGGGCATTGGCCAGAAGAGGCAGGGCAAAGGGCTAGCCTCCCCAAGGGGAAGTTTCACAGGGCACACTTTCACAGACACAAACTCAGGAAGTTAACAAAACAAAGTGATTTCCCTGACCAAAGCAGGCTGCAATCCCCAGAGGTTTTTCCCCTGCCTCTCCTTAAATCCCCTGCACAGTCATGCGCCAGGCAGGTAGCCCTTAATCCTTTCTTGGATGTTTCATCTTGTCTCACTGCCCCTCTGGGACTGGTTCTGGATGCAGCCCCTGCTGGTGGAAATCTCATGAAAACCCTTGGGAGATTTCATAGATTCATAGAGTTTAAGGCCATTAGGGACCATTAGGTCATCTAATCTGACTGTCTGTAGATTCCAGGCCAGTACATTTCACCCAGTTGCCCATGCACTGAGCCTAATAACTTGTAATTTCAGTCCCATCAAATCCAAACTCCAGTGCTGTTATACTCAGATCTGCCTGCAGGCCAATATGAGTATTTTATGACTAGAGGCAGGCCATCTGTGCAGAAGACTGACAAAATAAAAGAAAAAAAACTTCAGCTCCCAGTAAATAAAGACTTTGATTGGAACATGTGTTAGTGTTTCTATCTTTTAACAAAGTTTATAAATCAACATTATTACCTGCAGTGCTTAATTTATAATGAAAGAGATGCTGGAGCTCAGCCCAGCACAAATTGAGCACTAGCTGGGAAGCTGAATAGCGGCAGCTGCTGGCCGGGCACCCAGCTCTGAAGGCAGAGCCACCAGCAGCAGCAGTGGAGAAGTAAGGGTGGCATGGTATGGTGTATATTGCCACCCTTACTTCTGTGCTGCTGCTGACAGCAGTGCTGCCTTTAGAGCTGGGCCCCCGGCCAGCAGTCACCACTCTCCAGCTGCTCAGACAGAGCTTAACTGGCAGACCACAGAGGAAACCTTGGTGGGCCAAATTTCAAAGGATCCTCAACTTGGCCTCTGTATGTGCCCATACAAATTTCCTTTATTAGCTATTTTTGCAAACTATCACTTGCATATTCCAAGGTAGGTTTGACATGATTTTTTCTTGACAAATCCATGTTGACTATTACTTAGCAACGTATTGTCTTCTGGGTGTTCGCAAATTGATTGCTTGTTTATTTGCTCCATTATCTTTCCAGGTACTGAAGTTAAGATGACTGGACTGTAATTCTCCAGGTTTTCCTAATTTCCCTTTTTTATATATGGGCACTACCTTTGCTCTTTTCCAGTCCTCTGGAATCTCTTTCATCTTTCATGAGTTTTCAAAGATAATCACTAATGGCTCCGTATCTCCTCAGTCAGCTCCTTGAATATTCTAGGATGCATTTCATCAGGCCCTGCCGACTTGAAGGCATCTAACTTGTCTAAGTAATTTTGAAGTTGTTCTTTCCCGGTTTTAGCCTCAGATCCTACCTCATTTTCACTGGCATTCACTATGGTAGACCTCTAACCTTTTTGGTGAAAACAGAAATAAAAAAGGCATTTAGCACTTCGGACATTTCCATGTTTTCTGTTATTATCTCTCCCCCTCCTCCCTGCATTGAGTAATGAGCCTATCCTGTCCTTGGTCATGTTAGGAAAATCTGGACCAATGCCTCTACACCACCACCGTAGACATATTGAAGTTTCATGCGAACATGCATGCAGCACTTCAAGCATGAGCCTGCCCACAATGAAGTTAATGGCAAAACTCTCACCATCTTTAGTGGGAGCAGGATCAGGCTATTGCTGAGGATATAGAGAAACATGGGAAAGTTCATTATTTTTCTTTTATACAAAAGAGGAAAAACTCTGCTCTCAGTGACACAGCTACAGCTGAAGTCAATAGGATTGCAGGTGTGCAACACAACAGACTTGAGCCTAGATCTGTAAAATTAGAGCATATTAGCAAATGCTGAAGATTTTGCGTGTAATGACTTGCATGCTACAAAGAACATCAGCTGTGGTTTACCTGAATGATTGTAGTGTCTGTACAGGGTTTTTCCCCCACGGTAATTGCTTGTCTGAGTGCTTCTCTCACTTCCTTCTGAATATAACAAAGTTAAAATACAAACATTTACAATACGACCCAATTTGTTATCTGTTAGGCTTCCCTATCTCACCCCGCACCTGTGCATTTGAAGTTCTTCTACCTTTGTGTTATGCTCATAGTCCAGCCCCGTTTAACCCAAGTGGACATCATGTAGCTGCCCTATGGGAAGCTGGCCAAGGACTTTTGGATACACCATAAACACAAAATCTGAAAACAAACCTGACACTGTAGAGAAAAGTTTCATTGCTTAAATGATAACAGCAAAGGATTTTTTTTATAAATTGGGCTTGTGCCCTTTTTTGCTTCTTATGCTAAACAGAGAAGACCTGATATTGTTTAGCATTTTTTATGTTTTTAGATTGTGGACAGTTTTTTTGTTTGTTTGGCTTAGAAATATCAAGAATGCAATATCTGACCATCCCTGTTTTTGTGGGCAGACCTCGGAATTTATAGTGGGCCCTTAACTTGATTGAAAGGATGAGAGTGCTGAATCTTTAACAAAGTATTAATTCATTATTACACAGTCGTTCAAACATTTTAACCAAAACCAAATAAACAGTCTGAAGAAAAATCCGTCTCACTCTTAGTAGCTAAACTTTCATGTTTAGCTCTTGTGATGTTGCTAGTTCTCCAGTCACTGTAGAGTCTTCCAGAGTCTTCTAGAGAGGATCTGAACTTCCCATGTAAAAAACAAGCAGGAACCAAACTTCCCCCTCCACCCCATGACTTTCAGGCCTTCTTCTTTCAGCATTAAAAATAGAGAGGGAAAGATGCATGCTCCATTTTTTCCCCTTTGTGGGTCACTTTGAACTTGGGCCTCCTGCCAAGTTTACATCCAGCTGTGCATACTCTCGCCCTGCCGTGTCCTCAATGAAAAGGATGGATCAGCCATTAAATGACAATCCACAATACTATGGAAAGGAGTTTTGAAAATTGGCCCCAAGTGGGGATCAAATTCCCCACCATTGTATGTCAGCACTTCAGGATGAATCCCTGACATCTGCACCAAAGAAATGCTGATAACTTGATAAATCTGCCCTCCAAAACAGCTAACCCACAGGGGCAGAAAGCACCATTCATACTAGTTATGAGAGTACTTAGGCTGAAGACCAAAGTAGGCTGAATAGGGCAAAACAGGGTTTGGGCAAAACCCTGTATTCAAATTCTGAATGTCCATTTGATTTGATTGTATCCCTTGTTATTTTCTGTGTCTGAATGGCTGTGAAAACAGCCTCCAAATATTTGGCCAATACTCCTATCAGAAAACAAAGCAGGACGTCAATGAAAAAAATTAGACAAGTCATTATGCATTCTTTCAGACACCCGTGCAAGGAGCAAAAACAATACCATGTGACTTACATGATCAGTCAGACACCAGGAATGTCATCTATTCAAAGACACCAGCTCATGAATAACCCATGGGCTGACATTTTTTCATGTCTTGATTATCATATAGTTATTTCACAAAAGAAATAAAAGGGGTGAAATTCACAATCAAAATTATTCAGGATGGATAATTGCATGAGGCCTGCCAACGATGCAGATGCATTCTTGGAGCTGGTCTTACAGTGTCTATCATGATTATAGTCACATCCTCATCTGAAACGCATGCTGAAGAGAGACATTAAGAGCATGAGGTCTTCCCTATAGTCCTGACTCAGGAAAGCACTTAAGCACGTGCTTAACTTTAAGCATAAACAATCCGACTTAAGCACATGCTTAGATGCTTTCCTCAGTGGTTGCCTATATGAGTATGTGCATAACTAAATAGGCCTTTTCCTTCAGAAATCATTCCTGGGCTACTGCTGAGGAAAGTGGTATGCTCCAGAATATTTCCTGAACTGATTCAACACGTTGTGGTTTCCCGCTCCCTCACTAGCTGGGTTGCAGGTGGATGTTGTCTGAGAGAGGCTGGGAAAATGGAAAGAGATAATGTTACAGGGCCCAGTGTCAGCTAACTGCAGCCAGTGCTAGGGGAAGTGGGCCCTGCCATGCTTGCGTTCTAGCTACATTAAAAAACACTGCAACGCGGTCTCACCTCCTTCATTTGGCTACCCCTGGCATTGCAATGTATACCCTGTCAGAAGCTCTTCTCTTTCCTTTGGAGCCCACACCACATTCCAACAAAGCAGCCTTCTAAGGGGGGTTAATTAAAAAAATACTGTCCTGGAGGCCTTGGGAGCTGGAGTCATGTATTGATTGTAAGACCTTCTTCCCCATTCAAGCACCACTAAGGGTATGTCTACACTGAATGTAAGCCAGGAGTTAGTGGCACTCAAGCCAGCTGAGCCATGTTAGGGAACCCTGGGCTTGAGCATCTGCATTGTATTTAAACCCTATGTTAAGACTTTTCTAACCGATGCTTAACCCTCGGGCTCTGGCATAGCACACTGCAGTACACAGACCCAAGTCAAAGTTACCGTATCCCAGAGTCCCTCCGAAATGTGGCCACTTCTCTAGCCGTAAGACCATGATGCACTGTAGGAAAACTTTACTGCCTGCCCTGCACATTACCAGGAAGCAGCTCACTTTGCAAAAGGCTTGATCAGTTTGTTCTCCAGGGCAAACCCAAGAGGGTTTGCAGATCAGAAGGGAATGAGTTAACGTTGACCTGAGCTGCTGAGGACTAAGGAAGTTGTCCCATCAAATTGTGGGATACTTCCAGCTGACACCCGGGACCCAAGTCAAGCAGGGCTGCATCTATACTGCAAAACAATAGGGCTTGGACCCTGGGTCCTGGCTTAACTTGAGCTCAGACAATGCAGGGTCCTAGGACCCTGCATCTGAGCCCTGGGCTAGCACAATCACTGTATCAGGGCTGCCCAGGGGGGGGAAGTGGAGCAATTTGCTCCAGGCCCCAGGCCCTGCAGGGACCCCCACGAGAATATAGTATTCTATAGTATTGCAACTTTTTTTATGGAAGGGGCCCCCGAAATTGATTTGCCCCAGGCCCCCTGAATCCTCTGGGCAGCCCTGCACAGTACAGACGCAAGGGGGATTAGGTCTGAGCCCAGGCCCAAGCACGGGCTTATGTTGCAGTGTAGACATGCCCTTAGAGGCTTTGTGGGGTATCTGCCAGCTGAGTGCTCCTGTATGCTTTGCCAAGGAAACTGTATCTATGGCAGCCCCACAAAGGTTAGCATGGAAGGCCACTTTGGGGACAGGCTGGGGGTGACCAAAGATCCATATTACACAGATCCAGAGGTCCCAATATCCTGCATGACTGGTGCAAAGGGTCTGTGACCCTTAGTCCAAACTACAGGCTGATTAGCATCCATAGGGAAAGGGGTACGTAATCCCATGAAACAGCCCTGGGTTAGTTGGGGGGTGGATTTCACCTCCACGGCCTCCCTGTACTCCACCTGGATAGAGCCCAAATACTCTGATCTTGTGTGTGTGTGGAATGAGTCCCCCCATAGTGCAGGTATAGTAATAGCATGAAAAGAAGCAGCGAAAAGTTCCCAGCAGCCTCTGGCCAAAGTGCTTGAATAAAGCACCATCTATCAGTGAGGAATGCAGATGGCTGTTCGTTGACCTTCAGTTCTTGGCTTCTTCACTGAAACTACCAACAAATTGGGATGGGGGCTGTTTGTGATGTAGGCACATGTCTGCTAGGAACCACACTGAAACCACCACCTCATTTAATAACATTCTGTGTGTGGTATGCAGGGGCAGCTCTAAGGATTGTGCCCCAAGCACAGCAGGCAGGCTGCCTCCGGCAGTTTGCCTGTGGGAAGTACACCGAAGCCGCAGGACCAGCGGACCCTCTGCAGACAAACCACCGGAGGCAGCCTGCCTGCCACCCTCGCAGCGCTGGCAGAGCGCCCCCCACGGCTTGCCTCTTCAAGCACGCGCTTGGCGTGCTAGGGCCTGGAGCCAGCCCTGGTCGTATGTTTTCATTCCCCTACTAAATAAACAGATCAAGGAGTAGGGCCAGGGGGTAGCCAGCTGGGCAGGAATATTTGACCTTTTCTGTGCATGAGCCAAAATAACAAGGAAATGTATTGTTAAAAAGAGAATGATTTGGGGTGACAACCAGGTTCACTAAAACTCCATGTTCTTACCTGGGTGACTGTGAGCAGCTTTTCCTCCATATTTGAAAAAATCCACTTGAGAACATGTGCATCAGCTAAGAGCCTCTGCTGTGGAGTCCAGTGGGGCATCAGCAGCTTCTCACTGTCATTGCACACAGAAAACAAAATCGCAGTAAGAGCTGCAGCTTTCCAGTAGTTTTGTGGCTCTTCCAATCCCAGTACTGAGAGTCTGTGCTTGGCTATGGCCATATTTGTGATGTGTAGCTCACCTGGCTAACTGCATGCACAAAGCAGCATTCAGCTCTCATCTAAGGAACGTTTACGACTAGGTAAAATATTTTCTCGATCCTCCCCAGCCCCATTCTTTTTTGATTCTTCTCTTTTTGGCCCATTTTGTGGCCCCATTCTCCAATTACTCTCTGATTCCCTCTCCTCTGTCCCCCTGCTGGAGGGCTGGTTACAGCACCCCAATTCTTTGTTCAGCTCTTCCCTAACATGGTTAAAATACCATCTGCCAGATAAAGACAGATGGAGCACCATACAATCCAGCCACACCTCTTCCCTGTGCTCTGAGCCAGGGCTGCAGCAGGGCTAATGCAGGAACCAACCGTGCTATCCCTACCACCACTGGGAACTCCCCAACACCAGGGGAATCCCTAGGTGAGATGCAGGTGATTTCCAATCTATGTAGCACAATGTGAGCAGAACAGGGAAGTCAATCTGTCTCATAATGCCTATTCTTTAGACTGTCTCTCTCATCAGTTCTGGGTGAAGTTCAAGGTTGTGCTCTACAGAGCCCTAGATGATCAGGGATTCAGCTACCATGATACCACTTATAAATTGGTAGGTATCTGAGGGCTTGTCTTCATGTACAGTGCTATGTACAGCTGTCTTCATGTACAGCTGCACTGCTGTAGCACTTTAGTGAAGATGCTCCTATGCCGACATAGCACTGTCTACACAGGGGGTTAGGTCGGTATAACTATGTCGCTCAGGGATGTGGATTTTTTCATGCCCTTGAGTAACATAGTTATTCTGATATAGGTCTGTAGCGTAGACATGGTCTAGGTCTGAAAAGGAAATCCATTCACTAAGAACAAGCAAAATCAAACTCATAGAAAAGACATTGTTATGCAGGAGGCTGGGTGGCTCTCATTAAGTGTGTCTTTGGCCTATGGGCAGTGCTGGTAGGCATTATAGCTGCCTTCCATTAGATTAAGCTAAATGAGGGAGTAGTTAAATGCCCCTTTCATGAGTAGAAGCCACCACCCAAAATAACAGACCAGCATGTCAAGGCTGGAGTAGGAGTTGAGCCATGCGGTCTAAGGAATTTTTCCTGGGGCCTGAATACAAACGCAGGGAGGTGGGGCATTGTTTGGTAGAGCTGAGCATGTCTGTGGCCTGGTCTACACTGGGCTGGGGTAGGGGTGAGATATAAGATACGCAACTTCAGCTACGGGAATAGTGTCGCTGAAGTCAACGTATCTTATTTCAATTACCTCCCGTCCTCATGGCATGGGATGGACAGCCGCAGCTCCCCCGTCAACTCCGCTACCGCTGCTCACCCTGGTGGAGTTCCAGAGTCGACGGGAGCGCGTTCGGGGATTGATATATCACGTCTAGATCAGACACGATATATTGATCCCCCATAAATCGATCGCTACCCACCAATCTGGCGGGTAGTGTAGACATACCCTGTGAGCCAGAAGAAGTCAGAAGCAGATAGAAAGCAGCAAGAAATCCAAGGAGACAGTAAGAGAAGTGCTAGTAGTGAGACCATGAGAGAAAGCGAAAGAGAGAGCTTTTGGGGCAGTGCGCTGACTGGGAAAGAGCTTGGAACTATGAGCAAAGAAAATGCCTCCTGTTGTTTGGTTCCTACTGTGCTTATGGAAACAGAACTTTGTGTCCATTCTTTGTAAATAAACAGGATTGCACCAAAGAGATACCTATCATCAATTTCTCCTCCTAACCCACAAGGGCCTGAATATTGGCTAACCTTTCCCTTTATGTTCCTTCAGCATCACTGCCTTGAAGCTCAGGAAAGACCATGCTCAGAACTAAGAGGGAAACTGAAAGGTATAAAGAAAAAGAGGAAATACCCAGAACATACCTTCTGTACATATTAAAGCCCCATTCATATATGAGAAGACATTTGCTGAAGCTCATATCACCGTCTATAAGTGTGGAAAGATGAGAAGACAAACAGGCATTACAACATTTTGTATAGGTAGTGAGCAATCCTGCTTCTTTGAAGACATCTCTTTTATATCTCAGGTTGGGAAGAATTGTGGTTTCCAACTGACTCAGATGATCTTTTAATGCAGACTCATCTGTGTTGCTAGCAGACATAAAGGAGGGAATCTGTGTTGCCATGCACACCATTAGCAGTTTCTCCAGATCTTTATTCCAGTATTTTGGGCTCCAGGTTGAAACGGAGTCCATGTCTTTGACACTGTCAAACCATTCTTTTTCTTTCTCTTTCTCCCATTTCAATGATGCACCTACTGATTTCAGTGGCTCCAGTAACATACTATCACCTCCACTGATTTCTTCTTGCACAACTGACCACATTCTTTCTGCTACTTTTTTGTAAAGTGAGTCAATCTTTATTTCACTCTTATGCTCAGATTGTTCCAGATCATAAATGTGATTACAAGCTTCAAGAAATTTTGCTTGATCTATCAATTCACAAATGGCTCGATCTGAAACAGTAAAAACACAACCAGAAGTTTATTGACTTATCTATAGACTTTTCTATGGCAATCATCATAGTAATTACTGAGCAACTCACAGATAAGAAGAATGTTTTCTCATAACAGCCTTGTGAGGTAGGGTATCATTCCCATTTTACAGGTGGGTAGACTGAGGCCAGATGCAGTTAAGTGGGTTTCCCACAGTCATCTATAGTTAGGCTTGGCAGAATTATATCTTTATATATATATAAGTTTGACAAATAGTATTGATTTTTTTTCAGCACTTTTCAACATTGTTATCCATTTAAATTTTCACAGTTGCACAAAATTATGGGGTTTAATCTTTTTAAAATTTTTTATTGATTTAAACTTTCTCAGTTCTGGGAAATGGGGCGAGTCAGACAATAATTATTTAATGGCAGTAGATGCTGCAATTCAAAAAGTTAAAGCTTTATAACCCTTAAAACACAATTGTCAACATCACAAGTCAAAATATACAAAGTGAATAGCCTTAAATCAAACTCTAATAAGTTCTCAAGCAGCAGTTTTCTTACTCTGCCTATCTGTACATTTTCATTATTAGTGATGGAAATATTTTTTGTCAGTTACTGTGCACACAGGGAAAACAATCTTTGCTGACATTTACCAATAAAAATCTAACTCTTCCAAACCTAGCTACAGCAGAGCCAGGAAGGGAACCTGGCTCTCATGGGCGCCAATGCTGAACAGGCTAGTGTGATTGGTGATTGGTCACACCTTGGAAACAAATTTCAAATACATCTCTGAAGAATGAGGGAGCTGTGTATTATTTCTAAACATATCATGTGCACCTCAGTATACTTGTGCAGGGCTGGCTTTAGGCCAATTCAACCAATTCCCCTGAATTGGGCCCTGCACCTAAGAGGCCCCAAGCCCAAGCCCTGATACAGCGTACCGGCAAGAGCCGGTGCGCTGTGCCGGGGTGGCCTGGCTTCCCCAGGGGGCAATTTAAAGGGCCTGGGGCTCCCAGAAGGGGTTGGAGCCCCAGGCCCTTTAATTGCCACCAGAACCCCACTGCTGGAGCCCTGGGGGTAGGGCTGCAGGTCTCTGGGAGCTATTTAAAAAGTCCGGGGCTCCCTGCCTCTACCACTCTGGCCCTTTAAATAGCCACTGGAGCCCTGCCGCTTCACCAGGGCTCCCGCGGCTATTTAAAGGGCTGGGGCAGTAGAAGCAGGTGGGGCAGGGAGCAGCTGGGACCGAGACATGTGCACACCACTAGGGTGACCAAACAGTAAGTGTGAAAAAACAGGACAGGGAGTGGGAGGTAATAGGATCCTATATAAGAAAAAGATTCCAAAATCGGGACTGTCCCTATAAAATCAGGACCTCTGGTCACCCTAGCACACCCCCAGGGAGTGACGGGGACCCACACATGTGAAACAGAGCTCATTAATAACCGATCAACAGCATATATGACGCAATGTACATAATATATAATTTTATTATTTATATAGTTATGGAAAGTAAATAATACATGGAAGAAAAGAAAAGCTTTTTTTTACATTTTTTTTTGTTAGTCATCCCTGCTGGGGCCCCGCCAAAAATGTTTGAACTGGGCCCTGCACTTCCTAAAGCTGGCCCTGCTTGTGCCTGATTACATAGAGTGAAGGGGGAATCCAACAGGAAATGAAACAATGGCAAAGATAAGGTACATTCCATAGAATACAAAGCATCTCTAAGGAGACAAACAAGGAGCCATTGATTGGGGAATACTCAATGCCTGGGTCCAGCTACTCTAGCAAGGTGCACTCTTCCCAGACCTAAGCTGGGATCAAAGGGGATGCTAAAACCTTAAAGATGTTGGCCTAGGAAAGAAGGGAGTTGAGTGGGTTGTCATGATGGGGACAGACACACATTGGGAGAGGGAGTCACAGAGCATGCTGCAGAATGCAGTGTCACTCCTCTGACCAGAGATGGGATTAACTGTGTTGAGTGGAGTTTATCAAAGCTTCCAAGGAAAGATTAAGGTGTAGGCTAGGGGGAATATGCACACAGGCATTTTTCCTGGGTACCTTTGCTCTGCATGCTTTGTACCTTTGAGTGAATAACCAATGCTTTGTTTTGAAGAAGCTGTTTCTGTGTCTCTGCAAATCCATTTTGTCACAGGGTCCCAGAGGAAAAGGACCTACAGGTGCCAAACCCAGTTGGGTCTGTCAGGTTAGCCAGAGGGTGCATCCTGAGATTTAGTGTAAGGGTGGTACAGCCACATGGTTCCAACCTGGGAAGTGTTTTAGGCAGCCAGGTCTGTCACCTGAGGGGTGCACTCAAGAGGGATTAAGGGTATGTCTACACTGCACATTAAGTCTGGGCACTGACTCAGGTTTGAGCCCAAGACCCACTTCCATCCACACACAAATCAGTCTGACTCAGGTCAGCAATCACTTAGGACCAGAATCCCAGAACCCTGCTTGGGGGTGGGTCAGAGCATGAGACCCGCTGTGACTCAGATCCAAGCCCTGTCATTTTGCAGCATGGATGCAGGTAAAGCTGCAGACCTGTGACAAAAGGTCTGCATAGTGCAGTCTGGATGTGTTAGCAAGGCTGTGAAACCCAGGTTTACAATGCAGTTTGTGGACGTGCAAGCATGGGTTTGGAAACACCAAGTCACCAAGTACAAGTCCCACAAACCTGAGCTTGAGGGCATTGTAGACACACCTTAAAAGGGGTCTAAAGCCCAGCTCGTCCTGTAACTGTGTCTATAACTTTACTGTTTGTCATTAGAGTCGGGATCTAGGAGGGCATTGCAGGAGGGGATTCACATGGGAAAATATTTCCCAGAATCTAGCTTCCTAGTTAAAAAATGTGCTTTTAACTCTCTGATTCTTGCAACAATCACTAAATATCAATTGCCTGCTGCAACAGATTTTTTTGCTATTGACATTTAAGGGCCCAGCACCTGCCCATAGATGTAGCGTGGAGAGGGAGCTATGTTGGCATAGGTTACCTATGCATGCTCCCGTGCACATTACTGGAAGACTAGACCACCATATGAACACTCTTACAACCAAACTCTGCTTTGTATCACATATTTCTTGAAAACTAACCCAAGGCGCTTTGCAGGGATGGATAATACAGTTGCAAAGTGAAATACAAATAAGCAACAGAAAGGAGAGTAAAATTAAAGAACATAGGCAAGGAGAAATATACATTTCAGAAAGGATTTGAAACAAGAGGTGAATCCAGAAGGAGGAGAGAGAGAGGAAGCCTATTCCAAATAGCAGGGGCTGATGAAAACAGTCTCCATGGTGAGAAGAAACAGAGGAGGCAAGTGGGGAGGACAGACTAGCAGAGAGTACCTGAGAGATACTGCCTCCCACTAGACTCTTTGTCCACAGGCTTCTCTTCAGTTTCCTCCTTCACAGAGGACAAATTCTTCAGCAATTTGCTTGCCATATTTTTCACTCTCTTTATCTTCTTTGATTTCTGCTTGTCTCTCTCCTTTTGAGCCTCTTTGGGAAGCATTGATGTATTTTCACCAGAAGATGCTCCCTGCAGCTTTCTCCTTCCAAAGAATCGGCAGCAGGCATGCTTCATTTTCCTCATACTCCCAGCAACAGCCAAGTGTTTGCTATCAGGTTGGGAGGGTAACTGGAAAATCTTGGCACCACGGTAACTCAATGTGATTTTACAGTCTCAGCCTTAAGAATTCCTTTCCGTGAGATGTCTGTCCCCAGATTCAGTATCAGCGATACTTTCTGCTTTAACTGACTTCCAGAACTCTCAGCCAACTTCATATCACAGGTTAGTCCAGTAGTTTTTATAAGCTACCAGCTCTATTATGTAAATGATCCCCTGTAGCATTACAGCAGCAAATGTTTAATACATAACCTAACCACAAGTGCTGGAGGAAAGCCAGTGGAATTTTCAGCAGTTTCTAAATGACTAAAATTCCCCTGGATGCTGCCAACTACTTTAGATTCAGAGTCCTCTCAGTCCAAGAGATGTTGTTGTTAATAGTGTCCATGAATACACACAGAAGCTCAACATCAATGCACATGAATTTCTACTGACTCTGTGTTATTTCTCAGCACCAAGATCATCGCTTGTTTTAGACCCAAATTTGCCTCCATCTTCAAGAAAATCAAATATTCTGCTCATGGATGTGCACACCCCAAAAGGACTGGCATTGGTTTTCATTATTCATTCATATGAGGTTCTTATGTGATGAGAGTGACCTGCCTGGGCCTGCCCTCCAGCAGTTATACACAACCCAGCATTTTTAAATTAAGATAATGAAAATTTTAAAGTTATGGGGGAACTATCCCCTTGGTTATCTACCAACAAGCCTCTCTCATCTCTGTCTGTGTATGGTATCCTACATAATTAGGGCCTTTCTTTTCATATTTGCAAGTACAGTAACTCCCATTGTTATTCATGAGGATGGCTGTAAGTGTGGAAAGAGGAACAGACACATGAAAATGTATTTTTAAATGTATCCATTGTATTACTAAAAGTCTATTGATCTATTGATATTTTACACCAGCTGAGAACCCTGCCCTGAATATTTAAAGGGCAAGGCAACTTGTGCCCCTATAAATGCTGATAATCCCCAACTTTCTTCCACTGCTATTATGACCCACTAGAGCAGAGCAAAGAATCTGGAATTAATAATTTTTTCAATTCATCAAATTTTGTCGTGTGTGTGTGTGTGTGTGTGTGTGTGTGTGTGTGTGTGTGTGTGTGAGAGAGAGAGAGAGAGAGAGAGAGAGAAATGTACATAAACAGATTGTGATTTTCTTGTAATTCAAGTGAATTCATTAATTGCATTTCTGCTAATAACTCTTGGGTTGCAGATAATTCACACATCGTGAATTTTAGCAATTTGTGCTATATAGCCGGCTTCTAGAAATCACACAATATTGCTTTTCCCTCCTGACTGGCAGTAGGTAACCACAGAGTGTGAATTACAAAGCTGAGAATTCTATAACCGAATATGCAATTTGAGATTTGCTTTTGGAAAACACTAGAGAATCCAAGCAAGCTAAGTTCAAGAACTCAGATATTTGCAGCAAACCAAATCCTGCTCTCACTCACTTCCATGATACTACAGGAGTAAAATGATCAGGACTTGGATGGACCCACTTATATGCAGAGAAAAACATGTCTGTCCTCATCATAAAGGGGAAAATGTTTTCCCTCCCTCTCGAACAGAACAGAAACAGTGAAGTTCAAATGCACTGTGGGTGGTGGTAAAATTCATGAAGCCCAGAAAAGAGTCTTCAATATGGTGAGCCACAGGGCTGTTCTTCATGACGTGTCCTTTACCTCAGCTAACAAAAGATCCAGTGGGAGGCTAACGTAGGTATAATGAGGAGCAGAATCCGATGCATATGCAACTATGTATATCTGCTAGTCAAATTCCACACTGGGGGCAGAGGAAAATTCTGCCCCCTCAACACCTACAGACATTTTCTTGGGCCCAGATCTAGGAAGAGGTTCTGTACCATGTTTACCAGACTGAATTCATACACAGTAAATCTAATTTAATGCATCAAATTTCAAAAAAGTATATTCATGTTTTAAAAGTCTCTCTATAAACTAATAAGAAAAAGACAATTGAGGAACTAAAGGAGCACTCAGGGAAGATAAAGCCATTGCGGAGAAGCTAAATGAATCCTTTGCATCAGTCTTCACTGCAAAGAATATGAAGAAGGTTTCCATACCTGAGCCATTCTTTTTAGGTGAAATTCTGAGGAACTGGCCCTAACTGAGGTGTCACTAGAGGAAGTTTGGGAACAAATTGACAAATTAAACAGTAATAAGACCCCAGGACCAGATGGTATTCACCCAAGAGTTCTGAAGGAACTCAAATATGAAATTGCAGAACTACTAACTATGGTATGTAACCTATTGCTTAAGTCAGCCCCTGTGCCAAATGACTTACTCCTGGGGGAATTCTGTGTTACTGTGCATGCACAGAATTCATGTCCCCCGCAGATTTCTTTCCTTCCCCGCAGAAAAATGACTTCTGACAGAGAAGCAAAGGGAAGCCTCAAAACCAGTCATATGCCCCTCCCCAGCAGCTCAGGCAGGTCGGTTTTGGTGCCTGGAGCCGCCAGCACAAATGTAAGGTGGTAAGGTGATAGAGAATAGCCAGCATGGATTTGTAAAGAACAAATAGGGTCAAACCAATCTGATAGCGTTCTTTGATAGGATAACGAGTCTTATAGATAAGGGAGAAGTGGTGGATGTGGTATACCTAGACTTTAGTAAGGCATTTGATATGGTCTTGCATGATATCCTTATCGATAAACTAGGCAAATACAATTTAGATGGGGCTACTATAAGGTGGGTGCATAACTGGCTGAATAACCATACTCAGAAAGTAGTTATTAATGGCTCCCAATCCTGCTGGAAAGGTATAATGAGTGGGGTTCCGCAGGGGTCTGTTTTGGGACCGGCTCTGTTCAATATCTTCATCAATGACTTAGATATTGGCATAGAAAGTACGCTTATTAAGTTTGCAGATGATACCAAACTGGGAGGGATTGCAACTGCTTTGGAGGACAGGGTCAAAATTCAAAATGATCTGGACAAATTGGAGAAATGGTCTGAGGTAAACCGGATGAAGTTCAATAAAGACAAATGCAAAGTGCTCCACTTAGGAAGGAACAATCAGTTTCACACATACAGAATGGGGAGAGACTGTCTAGGAAGGAGTATGGCAGAAAGAGATCTAGGAGTCATAGTGACCACAAACTAAATATGAGTCAACAGTGTGATACTGTTGCAAAAAAAGCAAACGTGATTCTGGGATGCATTAACAGGTGTGTTGTAAACAAGACACAAGAAGTCATTCTTCTGCTCTACTCTGCGCTGGTTAGGCCTCAACTGGAGTATTGTGTCCAGTCCTGGGCACCGCATTTCAAGAAAGATGTGGAGAAATTGGAGAGGGTCCAGAGAAGAGCAACAAGAATGATTAAAAGTCTTGAGAACATGACCTATGAAGGAAGGCTGAAAGAATTGGGTTTGTTTAGTTTGGAAAAGAGAAGACTGAGAAGGGACATGATAGCAGTTTTCAGGTATCTAAAAGGGTGTCATCAGGAGGAGGGAGAAAACTTAGAGGCTTAGCCTCTAATGATAGAACAAGAGGTAATGGGCTTAAACTGCAGCAAAGGAGATTTCGGTTGGACATTAGGAAAAAGTTCCTAACTGTCAGAGTGGTTGAACACTGGAATAAATTGCCTAGGGAGGTTGTGGAATCTCCATCTCTTGAGATATTTAAGAGTAGGTTAGATAAATGTCTATCAGGGATGGTCTAGACGGTATTTGTCCTGCCATGAGGGCAGGGAACTGGACTCGATGACCTCTCGAGGTCCCTTCCAGTCCTAGAGTCTATGAATCTATGAATCTATAAATCACCGCCGGGAGGGCGGTGGGGTTCTGGGCACTCATGCATCTGAGAGAGAAAGACATTATGTCCCTCTTGCATGCTATTGCGACATGCTTGGCATGGAGGGGCAGAGCTTTGGGGGGTTTCTGAGCAGGTAGGCGTGGGGAAGGCTCTGTCCCCTCAGACAGAGCAGAATGTAGCAGCGTGCATGCTTAGTCAATTGTTCCCATTCTCTCTGTGAATTACCCAGGAGTATAAAACTGTTAAGGCTCCTTTACATTGCCAGAGTGGTGTAAAGGACCCTTATTGTAAGGACAGTATGGC
Source organism: Gopherus flavomarginatus (assembly GCF_025201925.1). Classification (NCBI taxonomy): domain Eukaryota; kingdom Metazoa; phylum Chordata; order Testudines; family Testudinidae; genus Gopherus; species Gopherus flavomarginatus. Next base: position 139,951,280 of record NC_066621.1, read on the forward strand.
TTATGGTACTTTAGTGATTAGAACTGGTCTAAATGTTTGGACTGAAAACATTTCCTATGAAAATATGCTCCATGAACTGTTTGCTACTGAGCTTTCTGGAGATGGTAAATAGCCAATATAAATTGTGAGTTTGATTCATCAGCCTTCACTTCCTCTTCAGTTGCCTATGATGTAACACTGAGCATATGGTTGCATATATTTGTTGATTAATAACTTGAAATAAAGGGTCAAACTTACCTACATTACTATTTGACAAAGGTTTGGAGATTTCCTCTAATGCTACCCACTCCCATTCTCCATCCATTGTACTATAGTTTAAATAAATTATCAAAATAATTGAAACCAGGATGATTGTATTGTTTTAATTTTACAAATAAAATAGGCAGAATTTTAAAATATTGTGTGCAGAATTTTTTATTATTTGGAGCAGAATTTTTAATTTTTTGGCATAGAATTCCCCAGGAGTAATGACTGGAGGATAGCTAATGTAATGCTTATTTTTAAAGAGGCAATGCTGGCAATGAAAGGTCAGTAAGCCTAATTTCAGTACCAGACAAAATGGTGGAAACTATAGTAAAAAACAGAATTATCAGACCCATGGATGAACTTGATTTGTTGGGGAAGAGTCAACACAGAATTTGTAAAGGAAATCACACCTTCCCAATCTATTAGAATTCTTTGAGGGGGGTCAACAAATATGTGGACAGGGTAATCCAGTGCATATCGTTTACTTGGACTTTCAGAAAGCCTTTGCCAAGGTCCCTCACCAAAGGCTCTCAAGAAATGTAGGCAGTTTTGGGTAAGAGGGAAGGACCTTTCATTGATCAGTAACGGGTTGTAAAATAGGAAACAAAAGGTAGGAATAAATGGTCAGTTTTCAGAATGGAGAGCAATAAATAGTGGTGTCCTCCAGGAATCTGTACTGGGTTCAGTGCTGTTTGACGTATTCATAAATGATCTGTAAAAAAGGGTAAACAGTGAACTGGCAAACTTTGCAAATGACACAAAATTACTCAGGATAGCTATGTCCAAAGCAGACTGTGAAGAGTTACAAAGGGATCTCACAAACCTGGGTGACTGGGCAACAAAATGGCAGATGAAATTCAATGTTGATAAATGCAAAGTAATGCACACTAGAAAACATAATCCCAACTGTACATACAAAATGGTGGGATTTAAGTTAGCTGTTACCAAGATCTCAAGAAAGAGATCTTGAAGTAATCGCGGATAGTTATCTGGAAATATCTGCTCAGTGTGGAGGTGGCAGTCAAAAAAGCCAACAGGGTATTAAGAACCATTAGGAAAGGAATAGATAATAAAACAGAAAATATCGTAATGCCACTATATAAATCCAAAGTATGCCCGCACCTTGAATACTTCATGCATTTCTGGTCACCCCATCTGGAAAAAAAAATATTAGAATTGGAAAAGATACAGAGAAGGGCAATAAAAAATGATTCTATATGAGGAAAGATTAAAAAGACTGACACTTTTCAGCTTGGAAAAAAGACAACTGGGGGGGATATGATAGAGGTCTATAAAATCATGATTGTGTGGGGATAGTGAATAAGGAAATGTTATTTACTCCTTCATATAATGTAAGAACCAGGGGTCACCCAAAGAAATAAATAGGCAGCAGGTTTAAAACAAATTAAAGGAAGTACTGTACTTCTTCACACAACACACTGCCAACCTGTACAACTTGTTGTCAACAGATGTTGTGAATGCCAAAAGTATAACTGGCTTCAAAAATGAGTTAGATACGTTCATGGAGGATAGGTCCATCAATGGCTATTAACCAACATGGTCAGGGATGCAACCCCATGCTCTAGGTGTCCCTAGCCTCTGACTCCCAGAAGGTGGAAGCCGATGACAGGAGATGGATCACTTTATGACTACCTGTTCTGTTCATTCCCTTTGAAGCATCTGGCATTGGTCACTGTCGGAAGACAGGATACTGGGCTAGATGGATCACTGGTCTGACCCAGTTTGTCTGTTCTTATGATAACACACTCAGAGCTAAGCTGAAATTCCACTCTTAACTTGCTCTGTTTTGTTTTAATAATTGCAATTTGTTTTCTTTTTCCCTCATTACTGTTAATAAGGGAGTCAAGGAGCTACACCAATTTCCAGCAGCTGAGTATCTGGTCCCATTAATTATTAAAGCCATAATTGTTACAAACCATATATCATTAAGAAATGGTTTCACTAGGGATCAGAACTTAAGGGGTAAATTTTCCATGCAGCGTTTAGAATGAATGGGATACATGCAGTTAAATCTCTGGGTATGGCATCCAGAATTTACCCCCAGGGTGTCCCTACATTTCTATGCCAGGGAAATCCTGCTAGTTTCTATTTTGAAACCGTGTACATTTTATCCTGCTTTTCATCGACATTTTCTATTTTTATCTCGGTGTCTCAAGTTTCTGGGCTCTTCCCTACAGTGCAAACCATCAGATAACAGTTACATTCCTTAGCAACAAGAAGAGGGAAGCAGGAAACAAAAACTTGTAAATACGTTTGATAGAATAAACATAAAAGAGCTCGTCAAAATCTGAAATTTCCATCACCTGAGAAATTCTGATTGTGACATAGCCAGGTACAATCTAGACTGGTAAGTAGCTGTGCAACCCCGACCTTCTAATCTGGGGTGTCCTTTAGACTGCTGTGCTGCTGTAGCCTCCAGTCAGGACTGCTCACTGTGGCATTATGCCCCATATTCTTCATAGTAATATTATCATGATATGAGTATGGCATAATTATGATATATTTTGGGCAAGATAAGGCAAGTGAGATACCATTGAAAAGGTTATGATTTACTGAATATGATTATCCTACTTGTATGCATGTATCATTCTGGTATCTGAAGTTAGGAATATTGTCTATGCATCTATCACAAATGTGTTTACACCTGGGAAATGCCCAGAGCTGGGTGCACAGGTGGTAGGGTGACCAGAATGCAAGTGTGAAAAACTGGGACAGGGGGTGGGGGTAATAGGAGCCTATATAAGAAAAAAACCCAAAAATCGGGACTGTCTCTATAAAATCGGGACATTTGGTCACCCTAGCCAGGGGGCCCCCAGTCAGAGCTTCCATTGCCCTCTGCAAGGTCAGATGCTGAGCCCCACTTGCCCCAGAGCCTCTCAGGCTGGAGACAGGAGTTGGATTGTGAAGGGGCTTTGGGAATGGGAGCTGCTTTGGGTCTGCCGGCCCTGGGGGAAAACCTGAGGCATGGCAGGGGGGGAAGCGTGGTCTCCCCAATCTCTTGTGTTTTCCCAGGCTGCTGGCTCATGCCACTTGCAGATGCTGGAAAGGGAACAGGGCTGAGGGAATTGCTATCCCAGCGGCAGGAGTCAGAGCTGGACTCTCCAGAGCCAGCGTCACCCGAAGTCTTGCCAGGGCAGCTTGCCTCTGCTCTGAGTCCCAGGTACCAGCTCTGCCTGCTGACAGGACTGTGAAGCCTGGGGTGGCTCAGCAAGCCACGCTTTGAGCAAAGTGGCTAGTAATTTGTCTGGGGACAGGTGGAGCTGGGAGGGCTACCTTCCCTGTAACTGAAGCTGGCAGACCTCCCCATGGAGCCTGCCTGGGGTTGGGGAGGCTGCAGATTTCCCTACATAAACAGCCCTGGAAGGTGGGGAGCAAGGGGCAGTGGGGGTGGACTTTCTTTCCCCCTCCCTTTCTTTTCCCTTCCACCCACGCCTTTAGGGAAGCAAAGGGCAGCTGCTTTTCCCACTTCTGGCACCTTTTCTGGAGCCAAGTGCAGAACCTGGGCCAGTCTCGGCCAGTAGGGCAGGGAAGTGGGGGGTGGGCTGTAGGCGGGGGGGGAGGGGACACTGAAGATGCTGTGCCTAGGAGTGCATAAGGTGTAAATACGACCCTGATTAGAACTGGGAAAAGTACAGAGAAGGGCAACAAAAATGATTACAGGTATGGAACTGTTTTCATATAAGGAGAAATTAACAAGACTGAAGAAAAGAGAAGGCTAAGAGGGGATATGATAGACTGCTATAAAATAATGAATGATGTGGAGAAAGTGACTAAGGAAGTATTATTTACCTTTTCACATAACACAAGAACCAGGGGTCACCCAATGAAATGAATAGGCAGCAGGTTTAAAACAAAGACAAGGAAGTACTTCACATAACACACAGTCCATCTATGGAACTCACTGCCAGGGGATGTTATGGAGGCTAAAAGTATAACTAGGTTCAAAGAAGAATTAGATAAGTTCATGAACGATAGACCCATCCATGGCTATTAGCCAAGGTGATCAGGGACGCAATCCTATGCTCCAGGTGTTCTAAACCTCTAGCTGCCAGAAGCAGAATTGAACGATGGAGGATGGATCATTCAACTGTTGCCCTGTTCTGTTCATTCCCTCTGAAGCCTCTTGCACTGGCCACTGTTGGAAAACATGAAACCATAGACCATTAGTCTGTCCCAGTATCGCCATTCTTATGTTAACTGGTAACACACTAGTCACTAATATTATTGTGTGATGTATATATGGATGATATAGGAAAAGTTATAAATGTGTGCTGAAAATATGTGCTAAAATGTGTTTGGCACAAAGGTTTAAATCACCCTGCCCTAGATAAAGGTGTGTGGTCCCACCTGGTTGAATGTTTCTCCAATATAAGGAGAGAAAATGGAAGTATATTTATATAAAAGATAAACCAAGCCATCAAACTAGTGAATGGGAGAGATAGCTAGTTAACTCTATCACAATGGAAGAGGAAACTGCAAAAACTAGCATGAGATCAGCTCCCTGGTGGAGACAGCTCCCAGGAGGGCTTCCTGACTTTGAAAACAAAGGAACACTTTGAGGTTATAACAGGGCCGCCCGGGGGGGGGGCGCAAGTGGGACAATTTGCCCCAGGCCCCGGGCCTCATAGGGACCCCCACGAGAGTTTTTCGGGGCCCCTGAAGAGGGGTCCTTCACTCGCTCTGGGGGCCCCGGAAAACTCTTGCGGGGCCTGGGACCCCAGAGCATCTTCTGTGGCAATTTGGCGGTGGGGCAGGGGTCCTTCCCCTCCAGGACCCGCTGCCGAGGTGCCCCAAAGACCCACTGTGGCAGGTCCCGGGGAGGAAGGACCTCCCCACCACAGTGCCGGGTCTTCAGCGGCAATTCGGCAGTGGGTGGGGTCCTTCAACCCCAGGACCTGCCACTGAAGTGCCGGGTCTTCGGCGGCAATTCGGCGGTGAGGGCCCCCGCCGCCAAAGACACCAGGCCCCCTGAATCCTCTGGGTGGCCCTGGGTTATAAACAGAGAGAGGAAGGGTATGGCTACACCTAAAACTTCAAAGCGCTGCCGCGGCAGCGCTGCTGAGGCAGCGTTTTGAAGTGCAAGTGTGGTCGCAGCGCCAGCGCTGGGAGAGAGCTCTCCCAGCACTGCACGTACTCCACATCCTGATGGGGTTTAGCTTGCAGCACTGGGAGCCGCGCTCCCAGCACTGCGGCACTGTTTACACTGGTGCTTTACAGCGCTGTATCTTGCAGCGCTCAGGGGGGTGTTTTTTTCACACCCCTGAACGAGAAAGTTGCAGAGCTGTAAAGCGCCAGTGTAGCCAAGGCCGAAGTCATTTTGGAGTCCTTCACCTGAGGAGAAAAGGAAACCAAGCACTTTGGGCTCTGTGTTGGATCCTGGTCAGGACCTGGCTAGCCATGGTGGAAGAACGACTGTAGTGAGAAAAATAGTCTGAACAAAAAGCCCTACTGTGTGAACTTAGGTTTTAGTCTTAGAAGCATATTGTTACTTTTGTTTGTGTGTAACCATTTCAATCCCAATTCCTTCTGCTTGGTATCATTTAAATAGCTGCTCTTTGTTAAAAAACTTAACCTTGTTTTATTACACACCCATCTCAGTGCAGCATTTCAAACTGAAGAGTACAATCTTCAGCAAAACTAATGGGCTGGTGATGCATACTGTCTCTTTAAAGGAACAGCCCGCTTGAGATGGTGTTGTGAGTACTAGAGTGCGAAGAACTGGACACTGCAGGGGAGATGGTTTTGAAGAAACTCAGTACTGGAAGGGCTGTTGGCATCATGCTGCAAGGAGCAACCAGACTGGTGAACGCCAGGGTGAAGCCATTACACTGTAGCAGACTGCTGGTGTCAGAGCTCTGAGCCAAAGCAGCACAGCACAGAAGCACCCAGGGTTACAGGGCAGGTGGTGACATGACCTCTTACTGATCTGGGTGAACCCCCAAAGGGGCACAGCTGGATGTGTTGATGAAAACCTTTTACTGCATTCCCTGCTTCCCACCTTCCACAGCCATCAGAGCCTGTTGTCACAAAAGATTGACCATAGCAGTGGATACAATGACAGTAGAAAACTGATCAGAAGAAAATACTTAATAAATGTAATTCTGTTTCTGTACAGCCTCCTTGATCTCATGTGCCAAATGAGCACCTTCTTCCTCCTCAAAGCTCACTTCTTCCAGGCTGCAGCCTGGCCTACCAACTCTAATCCTTCACTGTACTGGAACTCATTGCTTCAGACATCTGATCAGATCTCTAGCACTATTTTATCCATAGTGCAATATTCTCTCTACCAAATGGGTGGGGGGCAACTTTCCATTCTGCCCTGGCCCCTTTACACGATTCTGGACACTGAAAAAAGCAAATCTCCTCAGCATAAAGGGGTTCCCTGCATGATGTAGCACTGCAGCAACAGCCCCATGCTGCTGGGATGTGGCCAAGACTCGGTACCCTTGCCATTTTTCAACAGTGTATAACCGCTTTGTCTTTAGGGGTATTTTTTAAACAAAATATTTCAAATAAATTCCCTGCGGAGTTCCTCTAGTCATCTTAAACATTACTTTACTATCTAGCAGTTTCCTGTTTTCTGCCTGTGTACAAAAACAACTTTTTATAATAAATGGATTGTATGGCTAACTTGACCAATAATTTAGTCATTGGGTTTAGATACTAATCAGAGGAAGTCAGACTATCTGCACGTCTCTTACAATGCAATGCCTTTGTAAGACTCCAACTGCAACAATTAATATTCCAGCTGCAGCAATTTAATGGTGCCTCACCTCATTTTGTAGAGACTGAAGACGGGGATCTGTCATGTAAAGACACAATGATGAATGTACAATAGACATTGTTCAATAGAAGCTGCTGTATAGCTTGTACATGAATGCTGCCAGGGTAGCTGGATTCAAGATATCCAGAGAGGGATATCTGGCCCCTTTTGCTTGATTTCAAAACAATCTGACATCACCACCACTTTGAACAGAATGCACAAATACGTGACAGAAAAAATATTAATTGTGGTGACAAAACATTCGGGAGACAATATAGCAAATGATGCAGTAAGTTAGAATGTAAACTAATGCACAAGCACTTTTCAAAACTACACCATGTACTAACAGAAAAGTGTCATTTCACTCATAAGTAGAAAGGTCAATGATCAAAGAAATAATTATGCAAATCATTAGTGAGGCATACTTCTCTTCAGATTTGTACTTCTTGCTTTAGTTCTACAGCACAAGTAGAATTACTAGGTTTTGTGATGTTCCTACACAAGAGTTTATTTTGTTAGTTATGCAGTACTCATCATGTACAATGCTATGTGAAGTAGAGTATTGTTTTGTACTATCCCGTTGGGTTATTTAACTTCTTTAAATAAAGGAATGCAAATATTGATCCAAAAAAGTGTCATTGACCTGACCTCTCCACTTTCTCCTATCCCTCAACAGATGGTTGCCAGGATCTGGTGGGGCTGGAGTTCTATGTTAGCACTGAAATCGCACCAAGGTGAATGATGGAATGTCACAGAGGAAGCAAAGCAGCTAAAGCTGGTTGGGAATTTCTCAATTAAATTTTTTTTTCCATGGAAAAATGCAGAGTCTTCAAAACTGAAACTTTGTGAGAAAGGGTCAGTGTGACCCAGGGACCTCTTTGTGCCAACTGGCAGAGGGCACAGGGGTGAATAAAGGTTACAGAGATCCTCCGAGTCTGGGATCTACAAAGTAGTTTCACCAAAGGTCATGTATGCTCTCTAATGAAAGCCTGTGTCACATTGGTTATCACAATCATTGTGAAATGTATGTGAAGATAATGTGTAAGGAGTGACTGTGTGTGTGTGTAAATATATATTTATATAATATAATGTTCTTCAAATCTGAGAGTTAAGGCAGGTCACCAAAAGGTGGTGTCAGGCAGGAGAAAGGGACGCTTATCTCTCTCTGGCAGGTCATGTGCAAATTAAGTATTGTATAGTTCACAATAGTTGACCGTTTACAGTCTGAGCAAAATGCTAATCAACAGATTATGGTGACTGCAGAAAAAATCTAAAACAGCAGGAGTCATTTCAGGAGAAAAGTCAATGAACTTTGGAAACTCTATCTGGGGTATAGCTGAACACCAAGCATCTCTCCTTGAGGAAATAAAATGACAGTGGATTTTGCTTCATGAAAAAGAGATATTAGACAGGCTTGGCTGAAAATGCTGGAAAGAACTTTGGGTAAGATAAACTTCTTTAGATGGGAGCATACTTTGTGAGTTAAGTTTAGGCTCAGGCAAGCATGTTATGATTTTGTTTTATATATAACCATTTGTTTCCATCACTCCCACTTGTTTCTTCTTGGATTTCTGTTCTTTTTAAAATAAATTTCATTTTCTTCTCCTATAATCAAATTCAAGTGCTGTGTGAGAGACATGGATACACTGTTTCTCTGGGGACAGAGGAGCTGGGATTTCTGTGGGTATCCAGTGATTGAGGCTGGACACCACAGAGGGTCACTCTGAAGCCACACAGGGGCTGTGGTGTGTTTTTTGTCAACCTGCAAGGTAAAGGCAGGGCTAGTATAGCCCAGAGGAGAGTCCTGGACCTGCTGGCAGGCTAGTTGTGTTGGAGGGGGGCTAACACTTAGCTGGCACAGACAACACTCCCTCATGCTGGAGGCAAGTGGAAACAAGGTGACTCACAGCCCTGGGTGCCCTGAGAAACATCCCAGTTGGGTTTGATAAATTTCCTGACTTGCAAAAATGTTGGGGTGGGGAGAGAATCCACTTTTAAAATTATCAAAATGGGACAATTGAACATTTTCAAAATGAAAAGTTTTCATTTTTTTTCTTTGAAACGACTTTTCATTTTGAAATTTAACTTCGTTTGTACTAAAAAAGGTTAAAAAATGAAATGGAAACATTTCAATTTTGACTGGACCCAATCAGGGAGACAGCTGGGGCTAGAAAGGCAGCAGGTCCAACCCCCTTGCCAATGATGAATGGCCATACAGAATGCAGTTTGCCCCAGAGAAAGGGGGTTAGATGATGACTGGCAGTAGCCACTGAGGCAAGGTGGGCATAGGGGACATGCATCCGACGGAGTGGGTATTCACCCACGAAAGCTCATGCTCCAAATCATCTGTTAGTCTATAAGGTGCCACAGGATTATTTGCTGCTTTCACAGATCCAGACTAACACGGCTACCCCTCTGATACATAGGGGGCAAGGGTTCCCCTGGGAGGGGAGACCCAGAGTGTGGGGACACTGCTGTGCGGCAGAACTCCAAGGTAAAGTGCAGTGGTGGAGATCAGGAAAAAGCAGGTACTGGGAGGGAGACACCAGCCAGCAGGAGGCGCTCTGAGGCTGGATGAGCTAATTCCTGGGCTGACCAGCAGGAGGTGTTGTGGTGGTGACTGCCCACCATGCTACAGCAGGCAATTCACATAGTCCATATTTTCTTCTTTTTTTATGAGGAAATGACTTCAAACTGACATCAATTTTCATTTAATTAGTAACCTAGTTTATTGTTCCTTTGAAAATATTTTAGTTGTTTCATTCTGTATTTGTCTAGAAGAAACAAGATCTTTAGTGTTTAAGTTCCCCCTTTAAAAACAAAGAATAAAAAACACCTAGGTTACAAAGAGGTATGAAATAGGGCCTGAGCCAGGACTTTTAGAAGTTGTAATGGAAATATCAGTATCTTGCCCTCTCACTAATTCAAACATAATGGATTCATTGTAGAGGTTTTAGTTATCTCAAGAAGTAAACAAAGATACGGAATCAGAAATACCCTTTCACTGATCTCACACAGCAGGTCTCCAGTATTAACAAAAGAATATTGAAGCAATTTCAGCTTCCTCCTATTTTTCAGGGCAACATCAGGGCAAGAGAAAGATTTATCTGAGCAAGAATTCATGAAAACAAAGGGGTGTCATACATACACCATAGCTAAGGAACTTAACATGTTTCCTTAGAGAGCACACACTGAATGCTTGGCCTAAGTCAATGCTTTTTTTTTAATGAAATATTTCAAAGTAAATGAATCAGGTTAAATCTCTCTGAAGGTCATGTTAGGGGAGCTAGATTGTGTTTAGCTCTGCACAGGTGCAGAAGTGCCACAGAAGCCAGATGTGGTCTTGGTCCTTACACCACTGGTGGGCACTAAGAGTGGCATTAAAAACCACTTATGGGTTGGGGGTGGGTGGAATAAAAGGCAGAACCGTGGTCCCACGGGCATATCACACTGGCCAGCAGAACTGGGTCAGGGCAGGAAAAGTACACAGCGCACCCTGTTAAAGGACGTAAGAGATGCCATTATTTTGCACATTCTCCCAGCACTCAGGAGGCATTGTGTCTACCTCTGCTAAAATCCCCCTGGGAGCTGCTGCTGCCTGAGCACAACCACTACCTTTAATGCATGTAGTGACTTAAAGATTCAGTTTAGCCCTAGCAATATAAATAGTGGTCCCTGAAATAACAAGAAGGCACAAAGTCACCTTGGATTCTCCCTATCATTGATACACTCCTCCCATGGTGCTCTCAGATGCCAGCACATCTCCTGAAGTGAATTACAACCTTGAAAGCACTCCAGCACATTTGATATAAAGTAAACATGGTCTTTGCAATGATGTGGTATGCTAGGAACTCAGGAGCACAAGACAGACACCAGAGGGGAGGGTTTTTCTGAGCTGTAGTAAGGAAATGACATTTCTGTGTTCCAGATGCATCATCTGGATGGGAGGGCCCAAATCAATGAATTCCTCAAAATGGTGCAGTTTAGCAAAAGCCTCAAACTAGATTCTAATGCCCAGCACAGTTAGAAATATAGGCTGTTTAAAGGAGAATGAATATTTCATTCCTTAGGTGCACAAGAGCCTTCACAAATGAGGAGTGATCAGGGAGATGAATGGACATGGAAAATGTAACGGTTGCAAAGCATGTTCTGCTAACGATAGGCCCGATCTTCTGGAGGATGTGCTTCCCCAATATCTCCACAATTGTGGGTGGGCACCATGTGACAAGATTCATGGATTATTTACCAAACACTTAGTTCATGGCAAATTGAGATGTAAATCTATTCTGAGCTAGCCTGCTGCCAAGCACATATCTGTGTGGACCCTGCTGTTGTGCACTAAAAGTTCCCTAGTGTGCTTTAATCTACTCCTGTTTCAAAGCATAGTAGGTCAAAGTGCACTATGGAATTTTAGGGTCCACCTGGATAGCGAGGGGTAGATTTACACCCTAGTTTGCTGCAAACTTCGTGTCAATGTAGCCAAACCCAAGGTCTAACCTTGCTCCACACTATATATGCCTCCAGCCAAACCAAAAGACAATGTATCCACACTACACTTACCAGTGTACAAGAGGTTCAGAAGACTCCTCTCCCAGGGAAAAGAATAGCCTACTGGGCCAGGCTAAAAAGGGAGCAGGAAAGCAGATCCTGAGGAAGGAGATATCATGAAAGTGAGCTTTTCACCCCCTGTATCCTGCTATTTCCTGCACTCATTCAGCATCACCTCTACCTCTTTCTAGAGTTCATATGGGCTCCTTCAGCAGAAAGGAAGGGGGCAAATCTCAGCTGGCCTCAGAATGCCACTAGGAGCATCTGATGAAGTGGGTATTCACCCACGAAAGCTCATGCTCCAAAACGTCTGTTAGTCTATAAGGTGCTACAGGATTCTTTGCTGCTTTTTTAGGAGCATATGTTGCTGGAATATAACCGAGAGCAGCCTTTATGCTGCATCCCCAGCAGCCTACGGCAGTGTCAGTCTGGATAGCATCCCTGCAGGGCAAGCAACCCAGAGCAAATTAACTTTGCGAAGAGGTTAACAAGGCTTCTAGCTTCCATCTTAGTAAGTGTTAGGACTGTTATTGTTAGAGTCATCCTAATGAGAGCTCTATCTGTAGATGTACATGTCCCTTGTAATGTAAATGATGGGTACCATTTGTTAAAGATATTAATAACATTTTAACTCTCTCACTGTTTCTCCTTTTAATGGCTCAGTGAACTACCCTGCACTTTTTAAAATAAAGCATGTTTTAATAGTGTACAGTGTCCATTTGTGCCCAATATAACCTGTCTTTTTAGCCCTGTTTGGATAGCTAGAACTCCTCTTGCACATTTTTCATATGCCACCTAGTGCAATAAATAATTCAGGTTTGATTTTGCAAGCCCTGTAATAAACTTCTTGAATATCAAAGCTGTAGCTCAATATGGCCAATATATAGTCAGGACTGACAACTCACATTATGGTTTCCAAAACTGTTTGCGTGTTTTCTTCTGCTGCCACAAGGGGCCAGTGCTTCTTTAATTTTTAATCACCAAAATTTCTTTGGCACTGCACTGCTCTCTCTTCACAGGCACAGCTGCTAAGAACCACCTGGAGGCTACAAGTCATAACTACAAATTGGTTTTCAGGCTAGCATACAGGAGCGCTACCCAACTAAGCATTAACTCAGGATCAGAACTCATCCATTTCTAGCCCTTGGGAACAGTCAGAGTTTAAAGCTGTCATGAGTGCAAAGTAAAATCAGGTATCTCAGAAATCAACGGGGCTGGGAAATAGGAGCTTTAGGAAACAGACAATCCTATCTTTCCAATGGGACCAATATATATTTGGTGGGCCAGATTTTCCATGGTGAGCACCCACAATTGTGGCCAGGTCGGAAAAGAGAGCTCAGCTCCCACTTAGAGACCTCTATAAGAGCCAGATTTTCAGAAACACTCAGCAGCTCCCAGTGTGACACTCCTGGCCAGATTTTAAGAAGAGCTATACACCTACCATGCTGATCTCTTTTGAAAATCTGGACCCAATTGTGGGTGCTGGTTAATTCTGAAAATCTGACCCCTACACCTGGAAGATCCTAGGATATCAGATTTGAAATTATGATGTTATGTAGAGAAAAGTTATTTTAGGTTCATTTTCAAAGTCATTGCAATTATCTCCCTCTCTGAGCCCTCATATAGTTGTACTCGAGCTAACTAAGACGTGTGGCTTTCCATGCAAGAGAGGCTGAACTGAAGCCCCTTTATACATCACACTCCTAAATATAACCAAATGAATTAGACCCGGTGCCGCACATTACAGTATTTCCCTGCTTAAAATGAACATGCTGACTTTGCTATGAAAGTATAAATCCACAGTTAACATTGCATCATATCACTGATTTTTTGTTGTGGTGCATCAAGTCTGCAATGCGTAAGTCCATCCTGTTCATAGAAAGCAATAGCTGCATGCCACAAATTAGATGTCAAATTTATGAGCTCATAATGAGCAAAACAAAACAAAAATCCCACAGTGTGCCCAAGACCTGTACATTTTGTTCAATGTTCTGTTCCTATGAGCAGCTGACCTAGATTCTCTCCCTGAATGAAAATGTTTCCCAGCAATTAAGGCTGTTCAGAGAATCAGGAATTCAAGTATTGCCTGAAAGCTTATCGTAGAAAGAAAATGAGGCTATCGTTTTAAGAGAAGCAACAATATTCATTAGTCATGTAACAGATTCTCAAATATCCACACGAAGTGCAACACTCACTGCACTAGCTTTCACTGCAGAGTCTGACAAAGCCTGTATTTGCAATGTGTCCCCACTAGGCAAACAAGGTAGTTTCCAGCACTATGCCTCCTTGGAATAAACATGGTGTGAAAAACTTTACCATATGGCAAATTGGATTTTCTGTAAGTGGTCTGGCAGTTGACTAGGAGTCAGGACTCCGTGGCTCTCTTGCTGTTTCTACCGCTGACTCATTCTATGGTCCTGGGCAAATCAGTTCCCCTTTGTGCTTCAGTTCACCCATCTGTAAGATGAGTACTATAACCATTTCTCATTAACCAGTAATACTTAACTCTCATGCATGTGGGTTGTGAGGCTTAATTCATATATATAAAGCACTTTGATTTCCCGAAATGAAAGGCACTATAGAATAGGAAAGTTCTTCTGTTCTTACTCTGTGTACCGCACGCTTTTTTAATGTTGTGACTACCCATTTTAAAGTAAAATGACGCTGATGGAATAAGATTTCTTACTTTAACAGGAACTGTAGCCTCCACTACACCAGCAGTTTCCTCCCTAAGGGCTAGATTCTGGATCTATTTGAGAGGACTCTGGCCATGGCAGACCCCCACTGATTTCAGGACACAAGCTGCACTTGTACATACAAATGATCAGGGTCAGTGATAAGTCACATACCCAGTGTGTTCAGTTGGAAAGACATTTTTCTTCACAGTTTCATCACTGAGCTTTACCTGCCACTCTGCTTTGCTAAAACTTCCAGTGAGGCATCGGTGGTATTAAAATCCAATTAGCTGCTTTGAAACTCAGATTTGGTTGACTGGATTCAAACACCACATCAGACAAATGGGTTTTCCCTCACAAGCTCCTTTCTTGTGTGTGGGTAGCACACAAACTAGGTCTTTCATTTTTCTGTTAAAACACTTGCCACAGCTGTTATTTTTAGAAAGCTGTGTGCTGGTCTGACTTTTGTTTATGAGCACAAAAAGTGAATGCTGAATATTTTACCATCTGTGTTGTTTGTGTTTTTCAGTTTCACATTTGATTACTGAGACCCCTTACTCTTCTGCCAGGAGCCTGAATGAAGAAACCTTGCTGACAAGACGTGTTGGCCCTCTGACAAAGCAGAGTACAGCTGCAGGTGAGCAAATAAGACTAAACAGGGACACTGACAGGAAGTAAAAAGGCAGGCGTATGGATGTAGGTGGTGAGGAACCAGGAAGCAGCATGTGATAGAAGGATCTATGACAAAAATATACCAGAGGAAACTCTGAGACTGCAGAACCCACACTCGGATCTTCTAGACCTGCTGCACAAGGCAAAAGCTGGGTCTCTGCAGCTGAATGAAACTCAGCAGGAGTTCCAAGTTTAGCAACAAAAACCCTGTTTATGGTTTCAGGTTTATTTTCAGAAGGTTTTGGTTTTTGTCCCCTGCAACCAAAATAACACAAGGCAGTACAATCTCTATGTTCCCATCAAGCAGCTTAGCACTCTAAATTCCAAATGATAAAAAACCAAACAAGATATGAACGAGACCCCTTTTTCCCTCATCAGAGTTTCTTGTCCTGGCTTTTTAAGGTACTGAGCCTAACCAGGATCAGCTGCACCTGATGCCTTCAGCTGTTAGCAGGAAGTTGGAAGGAAGTCCCCATGCAGGTGTCTTGTTTGTAGGGCCTCACTCTCAGGCACTATTACCAGGGCTGCTGGAACAATGTTTATAGTGGTGGTGCTGATGATGGAAACCATGTATCTGGTGTTTGTTATTACTACTTCAAGCCAGAGGTTGCAGCATCACTCCCAGTACCTCTAGTTCCAGCACCACTGACTACCATCATCGGGTGCCTCATGGTTGCAGGGTCCCCTATAAAGAGACATCATGACCTCTGTATGCTCATCACAACTGAAAAAAGCTATGTGAGGGGAAGTCATAGAAGTCAAAATGTGGCTTTTACCATTGTAGCATCTGAACAATGCAATTTTCTTTCAGGCTGCATAACTGATGTTTAAAGCAAATATACGATCTCAAATAGAAATTGTATTAAAAAAAACAATGAAAAGATACTCTGCACCCAACATTTTGACCTGAAAACTCAGCGCACCTTCACAGCAAGTTAATGAGTATTGCTGGTCAAGTGTATTGTAGAAAGAGATGCCAGGCCAAAGTAGCATCAAGATACCAGTAGTACTATTATTTACTATCTGTTGAGACCCAATTGCCTAATCAGCCCTGTACAGATCAAAGAAGAGTCAAGAGCTCTTGATATTTTCCTGCCATTGTGTTCTTCCAAGCAACCCCAATCATCACCCTTCCCCCATGTCCTCTGTATCCTTCTAGCAAGCTCATCCCTTTCTCTTCCATTTCTCTTGTCCTAGCTCTGAGCAGTCAAGAAAACGTCAAGCTGCTGGAATGAGCTGTGTCCTTTTTGGGAGAAAAATGATTGATCTCAGTGGCCTAATTGTATTTGCAATTTAGTTCCTGCTCACCCTGAACAAAGATGAATACAACTGCATTCATTAGCAGCATTCCACACTGCAGAATAGGCAGCCTAGGTCCTGCAATGGCAGGTAATAGATGTGTGCAGTAGGTACAGCTATGCAAGCTGTGTGCCGGGCTCAGGGCAAGCACTTATAATCCTGTAAGAGGAGGCTTAAAAGGAGCAGGAAGATACAGTGATATGGTCTGTCAAGTTGAACACATAGCAAAATGGTTTCAGAAACCAGCTGTATGTGTTAGGTGGCTGGTGAGCAAGAAGCCACATGCAGGATAGCTTTGGGGTGTAGCAGGGTGCTGGGACATGTCCACCAAGCTTGCTGAAATGTGTGCTGTTCCACACAATCTGGGACCATTGAGAGATACAAAAACTGGGTAAACTAAGCCGTGCTACGCTACTGCCTACATAGTTAATGGTACAATATTATAACATTGATCTCAAGAAAATAAAGTACATCTACACTAGCCAGAGAATCCATACTGGGGCAAAGCTAGTGTTAATGGTATGAGACAAACATGAATTGTACTGTAGCCATTTTCTTTGGAGTAAACACATGTAAAAAACAAAACAAAACAATTATTGTGGGAGTCACATTGATGAAGGTATTTACCAACTTGCCATTAAAAACAACAATTTGATACTTCAAAGATAACTGAAAACAACAAGCGAGGATTACACACATTGATGCCAAACCACAAGAACATAAGGATGGCTATGCTGGGTCAGACCAGTGGTCCACCTAGCCCATTATCCTGTCTTCTGACAGTGGCTGGTGCCAGATGCTTCAGAGGGAAGGACCAGAACAGGGCAATTATTCAGTGATCCATGCCCTTTTATTCAGTCCCAGCATCTGGCAGTCAGAGGTATAGAGACTTCAAGAGCATGGGATCATGTCTCTGACCATCTTGGCTAAGAGCCATCGATGGACCTATCCTCCATGAACTTATCTAATTCTTTTTTGAATCTGGTTATACTTTTGGCCTTCACAGCATCCACTGGCAGCGAGTTCCACAGGTTGACTGTGCATTGTTTGAAGAAGTTCTTCCTTATCTTTGTTTGAAACCTGCTACCTGTTCATTTCATTGGGTGACCGCTGGTTTTTGTGTTATGTGAAGTGGTAAATCACACTTTCTTAATCATTTTCTCCATGCTATTTGTGATTTTATAGACCTCTCTCAAACCCCTCCTTAGTTGTCTCTTTTCTAAGCTGAACAGTCTGTCTTTTTAACCTCTCCTGATATGGAAGTTGTTCCATATCCCTAAGTATTTTTGTTGCCATTCTCTGTACTTTTTCCAATTTTAATATCTCTTTTTTGAGGAGTGGGTGACCAGAAATGCATGCAGTATTCAAGGTGTGGTGTACCTTGGATTTAATACAGTGGCATTATGATATTTTTTGTCTTATTATCTATCCCTTTCTTAATGTTTCCTAAACTTCTGTTTAGCTTTTTTGACTGCCACTGCACATTGAGCAGATGTTTTCAGAGAACTATCCACAGTGACTCCAAGGTCTCTTTCTTGAGTGATAACAGCTAATTTAGATCCCATCACTTTGTATGTATAGTTGGGATTATGTTTTCCAATGTGCATTACTTCACATTTATCAATATTGAATTTCATTTGCCATTTTTGTTGCCTAGTCACCCAGTTTTGTGAGATCCCTTTGTAACTCTTTGCAGCCAGCTTTGGACTTAACCATCTTGGGTAACTTAGTAAAATCTGCAAACTTTGTCACCTCACTGTTTCCCCTCTTTTCCAGATCATTTATGAATATGTTGAACATCACTGGTCCCAGTACGTATCCTTGTGGGCCGCTGCTATTTACCTCTTTCCATTGTGAAAACTGACCATTTATTCTTATTCTTTGTTTCCTATATTTTAAACAGTTACTGATCCATGGGAGGACCTTCCCTCTTAACACATGGCTGCTTACTTTGTTTAAGAGCCTTTTGTGCGGGACCTTGTCAGAGGCTTTCTGAAAGGATCACCCTTGTCTAACAAATTGGTGAGGTGTGATTTCCTTTTACAAAAGCCAGGTTGCCTCTGCCCCAACATATCGTGTTCATCTATATGTCTGATAATTCTGTGCTTTGCTATAGTTCCAGCCTATTTGTCAGGTACTGAAATTAGGCCTACAATTGCCAGCGTCACTTCTGGAGTCTTTTTTAAAAATCAAGATTACATTAGCTGTCCTCCAGTCCTTTGGCACATAGACTTATTTACGCAATAGGTGACATACCAATTTCAAATCTGAGTTTCTTCAGAACTTTTGGGTAAATACCATCTGGTCTTGGGGACTTATTACTGTTTAATTCATCAATTTTTTCCAAAACCTCTTCCATGGAAACCTCAATCTGGGGCAGTTCCTCAGATGTGTCACCTAAAAAGAATGGTTCGGGTGTGGGAATCTCCCTCCCTCACATCCTCTGCAGTGACAACTGATGCAAAGAATTAATTGAACTTCTCCACAATGGCCTTGTCTTTGAATTCCTTACTACATCACACTGTATGGGACCTTCCCAGGCCATTGGGAAATTTCAGAATATGCCAGGTTTCAGGAACCATAAGGAAACTCAGAAGCAGAAGTGTAATGTGAGCCAAATTACCAGCAGTACCACAAAAAGGTCTACTCTGATTCTGCTCTCACATCAGGAGTAACTATACTGAAGTTCGTGAAGTTACCCCCAGAGGTTCATGTACGAGAGGAAGAGGGGAATGCACTGCTCCTTCTCTAAGAATGGGGTGCTTCTCCTTCTCACCCTGGCTTGAGAAAGCAATGGTCCCTCCACAGGCACACCTGCTCCTCAGCTGGTACACTGAGGGTTCCCCAGCCTGTTTCCAATCTACTGTAA
Source organism: Gopherus flavomarginatus (assembly GCF_025201925.1). Classification (NCBI taxonomy): domain Eukaryota; kingdom Metazoa; phylum Chordata; order Testudines; family Testudinidae; genus Gopherus; species Gopherus flavomarginatus. The sequence goes on from NC_066621.1 coordinate 139,970,373, forward strand.
TCACTGGTCATACTAGTGTAAAACGGGTGTAAGTGAGAGCAGATTCAGGTCCAGATATCCTACATGGTAGGATTGAAACAGATCAGGCTGATTCTGCATTCCTTACATGCTCTAAACACTCATTTGTTTTCTTGTCCTTGGCATGAAATTAAGATCCAGTGCCCTTTTCAGTGGGGCTAATGTTTTATTTAACAAGACACTCTAGTAACATGAAATTTACATGATGTAAGTTATATCCCATAACAACCGCAAACCCTTCATTGGTACTCAGCAAGGATCTGATCCCGCAGATATTTATTCCCAGACACAGTACTTCCTACCAGGAGTACTCCCATGGGGCCTCATTCATGTTCACCTGCAGCACCTTCAGAGAACACTCCCTGCACAGAAGGCCCTCCTCACCAGGTGAACAGCCAACTCTGCTTCCATCATGAGGATCCTATAGTGCAGGGTACGTTGCAGGGGTGGGCAGAGAGCATTCCAACATGAAGTCTAGGGATGCAGTCCTGGGTATTTTCCAGCTGCTGCAAGCCCCATACACGTTGTGGGCAAGGATACGATTCTGTCATGGAGGTCACAGAGGTCATGGATTCCGTGACTTTTCAGGACCTCTATGACTTCTTCTGGGGCAGGACTGGAGCAACTTTCAGCCTAGGGCTGCTGGATCAGTGGTCCTGGAACAGCTGACTGGTGACCAGCCACAGGCCCACCGGAGCAGTGGTGACCAGCCACTGGAGTAGTGCGTGGGGTAGGATCAGTCCCCTTGGGGCTGGAGCAGCTGCAAGCTCCGGCAGCACTCTTTTTCCCCTTCCCTCCCACCCCAGGTATTTTTAGTAAAAGTCAGGCACAGGTCACAGGCTTCCATGAATTTTTATTTATTGCCTGCAGCCTGTCCCTGACTTTTACTAAAAATATCCGTGACAGAATCTTAATCAGAATCAGGCACAAGTTAGGGCAATACTCTGGAGCAGGGACTCTCTTTTTGCCCTGTTTGTACAGCACCTACCACAATGGGATCCTGGCTCAGGACTGGGGTTCCTAGGTGCTACCATAATCCAAATAATAAATAACAATGTTAACACTTTTGACCCCAGCAGGTCGCCAAATTTGGGGTGTTGCAAGTTGTTCCAGTTAGGAGAAGATACTGATAATCGCACCATGCGTTTTCCTTAATTCAATCTTGTCTGTTTACAAAGATTACACATAAAGTCCTATTTCTCTGAACATACTATGGATCAAATAGCAGGAGACAATTTCTTTGCAGGCATTTCCAAGTCTGCCTTTGCAACCAGCACCCTGTGCCCAAATTTCTCACAACCCTTACCCGAACAAAACCCAGACAACAGCCACCCGCATAGTTCAAAGTCCTGAGTGGCCTTGGATAGGCCTTTGTTTTGGCTGGAGATATGGGCCTGTGTTTGGGATGAATGCCATTTAACTGTTTCAGCCATGTGATTACAATGGTGTCTTTATGTTTATCCTGAATGGATGGTGATGGTTACACCTAACCCATAACAACAAAGTTTAATCCAACCTTTCACAAGGTTTAGCCTAACCCATTACAATAATAACACCACTATATTACCGAGGGCTAGTCTACACTAGAAGTGCTACAGTGGCACAGCTGCACTGATGCAGCTGCACCATTGTTGTGCACCTGGTGAAAACACTCTATGCAGACAAGAGCTCTCCTAAAACCACCTCCCCAAGAGGCAGTAGCTATGTTGATATTAGAAGCTCTCCCATCAATATAGCACTGTCCACACCAGTGCATAGGTCAGTGTAATTTACATCACTCATGGAGGTGGCTTATTCACCTCCCTGAGTGACATAAGTTATACCAATATAACCTGTAGTGTAGACAAGCCCCAAGACTCTTTAAAAGTTATTTATTCATATTTATTTGATCTGCTCACACAGGAAGGTACATTGGTAGGTATCTGGTATTGCACAGTAAACATCTGTAATTATGCATAAGCATATAGCTAAAGTATTGGATATTTGAAGGTATTGTACACAGAATATGATTCTGGAGTGTTACTAACATTCTTTCTCACACCCAAAAGTCAAAGAAATAGAAAAAATATCATAGGGAAAAAATCTGAAAGAAAAAAAATTGCATCTCTTGAATGTAAAAGTAATAATTCACTGCTCCCTAGGCCGTAGATACATGAGGTGAGCTGAGCATCTGCAACTCCCATTCAAGTTCTCATTTAACTCTTTATGTCTATTAACATTTTATGTATCTAGTTTTGGTTTTTGCTTCATTTCGCACATAACAGAATTCCATATGCAACCTTTGGTGGACTGGGGACTTATTTACATGCACCCAAAGTCAGAGACTTACCAGTTTATCATGAGCACATGCAGCCACACCCCCAGATCACACAACTCATTTTGCTGCCTCCTGAATGCTACGATAATACACTCACTCCAGTTACCAGAACATCAGACACAGCCTGTTAAACTGATAAGATATATGTGAGCTGTGCTCATGTTTGGAGAGCAAGACCAGAGAAATAAGTACAACTACCTAGTTTCCAAACAACACTTGTACTTATCTTAGGGAGGAGGAGGGGAAGCAGGAATGAGAAAAAGGAGATGACAGTATGATAGCAAGGGTAAAAAAGTAGAGCCTGAAGAGAACAGTCTCATTAGTTTATTTTCATGGGAAAACTATAGCGAAGAAAAGATAATTCCTAGTCACAGTAACTGTGGATCTGTCTGGTAGATAGGGTTGCCTGGTGTCCAGATTTTGACCAGAAAGTTCAGTCAAAAGGGGACCTGTATGCGGGGGCGGAAGGGCCAGCAGAGCCCTTTGCAGCATGTGTGACCACAGCGGGGCACTTGCAGAGAGCTGGGGGCAGCATGGCTGTGAGCCAGGTGGGTGCCAATCCACACCATGGGATTGTGTTTGGATCGCATCCTATTTTCCACCCTCCTTTCTGCTCCCCACTCACTGCAGAAACATCCCCATCTTTGCAGGAAGCCACTCCAGGGCTCTGAGACATGTGTGACCGACACAGGTGACTGCAACCTGAGCCGGGGATCCCATGCAGGGCGGCCGCTTCTCCCTGGGGCAGAGGTGACTTTGCAGCACCAGCTTCCACTTTGCCTCCCTCCCCAGGCCACTCATATGGGAGCTTGGCCTGGTCTGGGAGGGTGGGGGAGCAGCACCCTTAAAACTCAGGGCATGCAGAGCCTGGCCTCCAGCTCACACACACAGCACGGGGAGGGAAGGGCATTTTCCCCAGCCCAGTGCAACTCGCCCAGACATACAGAGTGGCAACACACACACCCATAATCGCTGCCTGCAAATGCCACTGCCAGCCTAGCCCAAGGCACGGGGGCACCAGGTCATCAACCTGCATCAGCCCCTTCTCAGTCAGGGCCGACTCCTACCTGCATCTCGTGGGCAGGTTCCACTTCAGCTCCCAGCCCAGCTCCGCAGGTGGCAGGTGGGGTGGGTGCAAGAGTGAGCGAGCAGGGGGACTGTCGTGTCCAGTTTTAAGAAATTAGAAAGTTGGCAACCCTAGACAAAACTTGTCAGCACTTTTGAAGCGCCACAATTAAGATCAATGGAAATTTGGGATGGATTTGATTAAGACACAGAACTGCTGGAGCCGGGATAGGTGGGTTGGGGTTTTTTTCCCTGTGTTCTGTCACCTTAGGCAACCCACTTAGACCCAAATTTTCAAAAGTGACCAAAGCTAGTGTAATGGTTGTATGCCACTGCCCTTCATAGCCACTGGCATAGTGGGTGTGGCCAAGGGAAAAGGGGCACAGCCAGGCGACAGCTGCATTCCAGCTTTTCCCCAGGACCAGAACAGCCTCTTGGAGCATCACTTAGAACTGCCAAAGGATTAACACACCAGGAGCCAAACTGTTCTGCTGACCCCAGAAGCCACAAATGTGGTATGAAGCCACCTCTCCCCCACAACAGGTCCAACACCAAACACAGCTCAGACAGACCCAAGAAACAGCCTCTAGCTGCAGAAGTTACCGTACCACGTTACAAACATTTTGTAGAGATGGGCTCAAGCCACAAATTGAGATCTTGATTTCTAGTGCTGTCACAGTTCAGGGGTGTTCAGATCAGGCCCATCTTTAATGTTCAGTCTTAAACCTTCAAACCACACAATACAGAATAAGCATTTTTATCAAAGCAGAGATCGCAAGGAATAGGGTGACAAGATAGTAGGTGTGGAAAATTGCAACAGGAGGTGGGATGTAATAGGCGCTGATATAAGAAAAAGCCCTGAATATCGGGACTGTCCCTAGAAAATCAGGACATCTGGTCACCTTAGCTAGGAATGGCTTAGGCATAAAACAAAACAATGCAAAAGGAAGGCAGAGTCTATTTGATCAAGGCATCTGTAACCCACAGTTACATTTTTTTTAATGTAGTGGGGCAGGGTAGTTAGAACAAGAAAGGATCCTGCACCCCTAGGCTGAGTTTGCAGACTTTTATAGTACAGTTTACTGTAAAATGGAAAAGTAAACATAAGGAACATCCTACCCCTCTCAGGCCCAAATTAGACACAATAGAGTTTTTTTCAGCCAAGTCCAAGGCAAGGCTAGGAGGCATGGCCCTCATCAGCCAAGTTAAAAAAAAAAAAAGGTCTAATTATGTAGGTCACTTCAGCCAAGCTCTAGAGGAGAGGAGAGGAAACATAAAACTTAGTTCTTCACTCCTCTTCTAACTCAGCCTTCCTCCTTTTTTCTCTCAGACTCAACCCCCAGCTCCCCTGTACAACTGGAGGGCTTGACTAATGCCCCACAGCTGCAAGGTCCTTCACTCAGACAAAGGTCCTTAGTCCTTCCTGTTCCCCAGGGAAGGAGTTTAACTAGGGTGACCACACATCCAGTTTTGTTCAGGACAATCCCTTTCTTAAGACCTGTCCCAGCCATCCCAACTTTTTTGGCAAAAGTGAGCATTTGTCCCGTTTGCTCTTGCTGACTTGATCAGAAGGAACAAGTGGGGGGCAGGCACCCATGCCAGCCCCGTGCAGGGTGGGTGAGGCAGGATTTGGGCGGGTGGCAGGCAAGGCTCAGGCGAGCAGTGATGCCAGCCCCAGCCTCATATTGGGGATAGCCAGGGCTCAGGTGAGCTGCACCACCAGCCCCAGCCTCACGCAGGGGACTAGCAGTGACACCAGCCCCACATGGGGAGTGGGGCAGGGCTCATGCTAGCCCAGGGGTAGGCAATCTATGACACATGTGCCAAAGGCAGCACGCAAGCTGATTTTCAGTGGCACTCACACTGGCTGGGTCCTGGCCAGCAATCTGAGGGGCTCTGCATTTTAATTTAATTTTAAATGAAGCTTCTTAAACATTTTAAAAACCTTATTTACTTTACATACAACAATAGTTTAGTTATATATTATAGACTTATAGAAAAAGACCTTCTAAAAATGTTAAAATGTATTACTGGCACTCAAAACCTTAAATTAGAGTGAATAAATGAAGACTTGGACACCACTTCTGAAAGGTTGCTGACCCCTGTGCTAGCCCAACGTGTCCTGTTTTCCTTTGGGGAAACATGGTCACTCTAGATTTAACCCTTCTCTTCCAGCTTCCAGATGAGTCTTTACAGCCTGTCACATCAAGCTGAAGTGAAGTGTAATCTATTATGGAAAACATGATAGGGAATGCCCCACAGCAGTAACTGTATTCAAGTACTCTGCCTTCTTCACCAGCCTGCATGTCATTGAGATAGTAGCTGCAAAGCCAGCTGTACAAATAGTTTTGCTTGGCTGGGGGAGAAGTCTACATAATACAGAGCATTCAAGGCCACTCAGAGTACAGCAGACCGATGCCAAGAAGTGCAGCAATATTCTCAAGGGCATTTAGGCAGCATCTGCATTTCATATCTTGGTCAAAGTGCAGAGACTTTAGAGCACCGTCCCCTTTGCTCTGAATTGCAATATCGTCTAGCTTAGAAATGCCTTTCTCGTGGCTCTGAACTATGCACGTCAGAGTTCAGCTTGCTCCCTGATTTACTGAGGCACAGATGACTGGGATCTGAGAAATGTCACAGAGAAAAGGACAGAAATAAAAATAGGTCATTAATGAGACACTTCAAACTGTTCTGCATTTGTACAGTGTCCAGCACAGTGGGATTCTGGGGCTCATAGGCACTACCACAATATAAATAATAAGAAAAGTGTGTTCCTCCCCAATTATCTATGGAGGGGTGTCAAACGTGCCTGAGGGATTTAGGAGCACAACCCCACTTATTTACTAGAATACACCAAAGGCTGAGGACCTTACTCAGTCCTGAGTAAAGAGATAAGGATTTGGCCCATCGTTAGTTATTTATTAAGAAGTAACAGCACACTCAGTGCAATGCAGAACACAAAGGAGTTTGTTGTGGACGGTATCTAACTATAACATCTCTTCTCTCATAAATGTTAGTAGGCTGGTACCCTCTTGTGCTGTAGACTCATAGTCCCATGTATATCTAAATATGCACAGAGATTAAAGTTCAACCTTGATCAGGTTTTCCACAGATCTCTCAACAGTAATGGAAGTAACAAAGAGTCCTGTGGCACCTTATAGACTGAGGGTATGGCTACACTTTCAGTTGTACAGCGCTGGGAGTTACAGCTGTCTTCCTACAGCTGTATAGGGAAAGCGCTGCAGTGTGGCCATACTGACAGCTACCAGCGCTGCAGTGTGGCCACATTTGCAGCACTTGCAGCGCTGTTGGGAGTGGTGCATTGTGGGCAGCTATCCCAGCGTTCAAGTGGCTGCAACGTGCTTTTCAAAAAAGGGGGGTGAGGGGGAACGTGGGGGAGAGAGAGATTGTGGATTTTTATCTGTCAGCTCCCTGCCTTGCAAGTTCTAAGGACTGAAACATACACATCACCAACCTGCAATCAATTTAAAGGTTTCAAGCCCTTCCCCCACCCCTCTCTTATTCACTAAATGCAAATTATGCACTCCTAAATAGCCTTCAGACCACATAAGCAGCTGCTCAACACGGACTCCCCCCTCCCCCTGTGCCATGTGACTTCTCTCTTCAAGCAAACAGCTGTGAACCTTCCAAAGCAATTCCCCTGCCTGCCTCCGCTCGATCGAGCAAACAGGAGCTGTGTTTGTTTTTTAGATAAGCAGCTTGGGGGAGCTCGGAGTTCAGCCATTCTTCTGGTTTGTTGTGAGCAGGCATTCTGGGATACCTCCTAATACCCTGGAGGCCAATAACAGCGCTTTTGGTGGCCACACCTGCGGAGCAGCGCTGCATCACCAGCGCTGCAATCATTACACCCCAAGCAGACCAGGTGTGCAGCCAGCGCTGCAGCCAGGGAGTTGCAGCGCTGGATGTGCCTTGCAGGTGTGGACAGTTACTAAGTTGCAGCGCTGTAAACCCACCACCAGCGCTGCAACTCTCCAGTGTAGCCAAGCCCCAACAGACGTATTGGAGCATGAGCTTTCGTGGATGAATACCCACTTCGTCGGACCCACGAAAGCTGTGTATAAGGTGACACAGGACTCTTTGTTGCTTTTTACAGATCCAGACTAACACGGCTACCCCTCTGATACTTGAGTAATGGAAGCGTCACTATGGTACACACAATTCTGTTTGCATATTGAGAGAACAATGAGGAGTAAATGGAGAGAGATCAGGGAAACACTCCACAGCCTAAGTTAAGTTACAGAACAGCCTGTGGAAACATTTCCTAAGGACGGGATCAAATTGTCAGTGTGAAGTCTAGCCCAAAGCAAGGGGCGGTGTGGCGGAGGGTCCCAGAGATCAGGATGCAGCCCCAGACCAAGTGCGTACAACCCAATTAAACAGCCCCTTAGCCAAAGCTCCAGGAGCCAGAGTCAGCTGTTGTGTGCCAGCTGCAGGTGTCTAACTGCAGGGCAGATATACCCTGTGATCACGTCACAGCACACAGTCCCCAACACGCCAGCATTACTGTACCACTGGATGTGCTGAGAGGCCTGAGCCAAGGCTTCCGCACTCCCTGCCCACCTGCACCAAGGGGGAAAGTAGCAGTTCTGCCAAGCCTATTTTCCCCTGCACACAGAAAGCAGTGGTATGGAGCACTGGTGCAAGGGAGTAAGTGGGCACCCCTCCCACTACTCCTTTGCACCAACTTGCCAGAGGGGCCAACATGTGTTATTTTGAGCAGAGAAGGGCTTTGAATCTCTTCATTCTGCATGGTTCAGATGTTCAGCAGATCTCTATGATAGCAGCAATCGCTGTAATACTCAAAGCTGGTTGTCTGCAAAAACACAGGAACATTTATCAAATTTATATTACTAAATATTATTCTGTAAGACCTGGGATGCAAGCCCAAATGTTATCTTCAGGGCAGATGAACACCACCACGGAGCCTTCCCAATCACAGAACTCACCCATGGTATTTACTGGTGACTTGAGACAGCCCACACACTACAGTGAAATAAGCAGCCTTGACAACCACAGACATTCAAAAATGATGAGTCAGCCCTCCAACATTCATGAGATTGGCCCCCAAAACTTAGATTTTTTAAAAAATATATTATATTGTTGTTTTTTATCTGCCTGTTGATTTTTTAACTCCCCCCGTTTACTCTCTGTGTGTGCATGTGCACGCACTAGTGTGTGTGAATGTGTGATTAATGTTGCCAATACAAAAACTCTTCTGGCTACTGTGGGCTGCGGGGTGTGGGGTGGGGAGAGCCCTGCCAGTCTCCTGAAGCAGCCCCGACTAATAGCTCTTCCCCGGGAGGTGAGCAAGTGAGAAAGACAGCCATTCAGCGAGGGTTTTTCTGAGCTGAAATTCAGGAGAGGGCTGGAGTTTCTGGAATCACAACCAGACTGGTTCCACCCTAATCCTGTGACTAGCAAAGAGCTGACAACACGGCATAAGGAAACACATACTCACTCAACTAACCATATTCTTTCCCGGTGACCAGGAAAGGATTATTTTCAAATGGGATTGTACTCCCCCGCTTCTTTATGATATGTACTAAATCACTGCTTCTCAAACCTTTCCATACTGGGACCCTCTTTCCCACACCAGGAGCCCCCAGGACTCACCTCCCATGTAGCAATATGTGAACAACAGAATAGTAGGTTGAGAAGGCCTGTATTAATGACACTAATGATCCTAATGACCCAGGATCTGTACTTATTAAATGTTTGGATTAGGGGGTGGAGTAGCCTGTGTTTTACCTTAGAAATATCAGGAATATCCATGGGCAGCATATATAAGGGGCTTGGGGAGGCTGAGCTTCCGCAAAACAGACTGGCCATGTGGGAGGGCAACTGCATGGCGCGGGTCACCCCTCTTTGGAGGTGCACTGGCCCACTGCCTTTGGAGTGCCAGAAGCAAAGCTCCCTAGAAGTGGGAGGTCCACCGGCACCCAGACCATGGCCCTTCCCACACTCCAACCCAAGCCCCTCGCCCTCAGACTCTACCCTCTGCACCCTCAGCCCCGACCCGCCATTCATTCCTCTACAGAGAAGTGTGAGCAGCAAGTGAGCAGGCCTCAGGGGAAGAGGCAGAGAGGAGTGAGCAGTGGGTGGGTGGCCTTATCAAGTCTGGTCAAGTCATATTCTGCTAGGGGACCTGCTGGATGCATCAAAATATGTTTCTTGAGAACTCTTACATTTGAACTGAAAGATCCATTATCCAAATAGTAATTCTTTCTACTAATGTCATTGTCTCACTAGCCTCATTGTCATCTAGAGCAAGCAAGATCTGAATTTCTAATGTAAAAACAAAGCTAAAACATACCCTTGCCCTACAAAATACAATGTGTAATTTTTTCAGAAGTGCAAGTGCTTTCAAAAATGGTACGCAAGCCCTTGTAGGCATGAAGAAAAAAGGCACAAACCTATTTTAGCCCCATTGCAGGCACCTTAAAGCCCTGATCCTGCAAATATGTATGCATATGCTTGTATGTGAGTAATCACACTGACTTCAAGCACTCAGGTGCTTAAAGTTAAGCATGTGTATAAGTGTTCATACGATTGGGGCCTAACAACTATGGCAGATGATGAAACAAATGTGGACGCCAAGGGTATCTAGAAGATACTGAGTCTAGTGACTTTGAAACAATAATCTGTTATTGAACATTTTCTTATGTGAAGGAAATGGCAAGTGTGAATCCCAATAGGGTCAGGCTTGCCTTTCCTCCTTCTAAAGAGATAAATTGATTGGCATGCAGTTTGGGCATTAGGGGTGCAATTTTCAGAAGCGTTCACCATTGGCCTATCTCTGCCCCACTGAAGCCTATATAGAGCAGAGTTTAGCTCACACAGCGCTTTCAAAAATCCCACCTAAAGTTCCCATGGAGGTATTGCCCCTTTGCCCGTCACCAAAATATCCCTTCCCCAAAGTATTATGTGTGCCCTGAGGTAGCTGCGTTTGAATGGTGAATCAGTATGTATATAGATAGAGATATTTCAGGATGAAAGATACTTTATATGTGAACATGCACAATATGATATGTAAAGTTAAATGAGGTAATTCATAGAAAAATCAAACAGAAACAACCCAAAACAATCCCAAATATAAATCCACTATTGTCACTGAAGATAAATTTGGCTAAGTGTCATTATATTTTACCACAGAACAAGGAAAATGATAGTACCCCTTCTAGAGCTGTAGTGCAGGGCAAGTCTTAAGTGTTAATCAAAACTAAAGAACTGGATATGTATAAATGAAGGGACATAACAGTCTACAAATGTCAGGAGGGCGTGAACTCCCAGGAGTGGTGAGGAATTATTTAGGGTGGACGTGGAGTGATATAACCAGGAATAATGGGGTAACTATCTTGAGTATTAGGAAAAACTTCCTGACAGTGAAATATCTGATTTAAACAGTTAAATTATCTGCTGGTAAAAATGGATACAACTCCATTTATGTCAGTGGAGTTCCCAGCATTGACACCAGCAGAGAATTTGACCCAAGAGGTTTTTCTCATGTCTGTTTTCTGTATGTTTATGACTTAGCAAATATTTGTAATGCAAAATGTTGTTACCTATTCATCAGATTTAATACAACACTCTTGGCTATAGCTGTAGTACTGCAGGAATGTTTGGAAAAGACAAGAGTGAAAATGATTTTGTATTTATTACACATCTTTTAATACACCACTCTGTGTCCGGCTGCACCCCCTGTATTCACACCCTACATGCTATTGTAATAATCTGTGTACAAAGTATGCCTTGTGAGGTATCATTTGAATACTCACTGGCCAATAATATCATGGTGAAATGTGTGTAGCAACATTATATGTAAAGTTATTCATGTAAAATGAAATTATGACTGAAATGTGCTTATCAGACAAGGCTGGGGAGGGGGTAAACCTGTTTCTCAAAGACAAAGGACAAGCCGACACCTCTAGCCAGGAGTCATCAAAGGCCTGGTCTACACTAGGAGTTTAGGTTGAATTTAGCAGTGTTAAATCGAATTAATCCTGCACCCGTCCACACAACGAAGCCATTTACTTTGACATAAAGGGCTCTTAAAATCGATTTCTGTACTCCTCCCCGATGAGGGGATTAGCGCTGAAATCGATATCGCCGATTCGAATTAGGGTTAGTGTGGATGCAATTCAAAGGTATTGGCCTCCACAGTGCACCATTGTGACTGCTCTGGACAGCACTTTCAATTCAGATGCACTGGCCAGGTGACCAGGAAAATCCACGCAAACTTTAAATCTCATTTCCTGTTTGGCCAGTTGAGCTCATCAGCACAGGTGACCATGTAGTCCAAAAATCGAGAAAGAGCTCCAGCATGGACCGTACGGGAGGTACTGGATCTGACTGCTATATGAGGAGATGATTCCATGCTATCCAAACTATGTGCCAAAAGATGAAATGCCAATACATTTGAAAAAATCTCCAAGGGCATGATGGAGAGAGGGACTAACTGTGGTGCCGCATGAAAGCTAAGAAACTCAGACAAGCCTACCAGAAAACCAAAGAATCAAATGGATGCTCCGGGGCAGAGCTGCGGACATGCCAATTCTACGATTAGCTGCATGCAATTCGGGGGGGGGAGGGGGAGATGCCACCACTACCCCACCTCTGACCGTGGATTCCAAGGAGAGGGTATTCTCAGCCAGGCCTGAGGATTTTACAGACAGGGAAGATGAGGAGGAGGACAACGACGACCTTGCAGAGAGCACACAACACTCCGTTCTCCCCTACAATGGTAAGGCAGATAGATGCTTTTTCCCACAAAGGAGAATATGCCAATGATCCTAAGGGACCTGAAGAGGAGCCTCCCTATATCCTGAAACACAATCACTTCCTTGGAGGATCATCACTATCCAATTTGTTCACAAGCATACATTCCACCCTTCACCCAGACTCTCCAAATTTCCAACACTGAATCACAGGGTAAGCTCACACAAAAGTCAGTCCATAGGACTGTGGAATACTTTGACACATGCCCAGAGTATGAGGCCAGAGGGGTCTCCATCTACACAGCAAAGCAATAGGGCTTGAACCATGGGTCTGAGCTGTGGGTTAGTATGATTTGTGTGTAGACAGAATGGGGATTAGGCTTGAGCCTTAGTTTGAACCCTGGGTTTACACTGCAGTGTAGACAAAGCCCTAGATATGAAGAAGGAAGATATGGTACTTCATTGACTGGGAAGGGTACAGGCTGGAAGAGTGGTCCTGGGAACCAGCACATTATATGCATGCTCCCAAAGTAGTCAGAGCCTTTCACAGCATCCATCTGGACAAGCCTAGAACTTCAGCCCCCTAAGGAAGTAGCGGGGGAATCTCAGGACCCCAGCATTGAACCCAGATCTTCAAGGTCTTTTGGTGACACCTTAGCCATTGTACCACAGTGGTGCCCTCAGTCATGACACCTGACTTACAGACCCACTGCAGCCACACCCCAGGTCCCTGATTGGATGAGCAGGCAGCAGTCTCATTGGATACCTGGACTATATAAAGGCCCCAACAGGAAGCAGAAGCTGTCTGAGTGACAGACCATTGTCTACTGGTTGCTGCCTAGACTGCCTTGCCTGACCCTATCTTGCTAGCTTGCTGCTTTGCCTGACCCTGCCTTGTTGCCTTGCCATCTCACCTCCCTAACCCACTGACTTGGCCCTGTAGATTGGATCTTCTGGCTACTGACCCCTGGGAGAACTCCAATAATTGCTCCAGACTCCCTCTGATACTGATCTTCCTCCAGGCTACCCAAACACCCATGCAAACTTGACAACTGCTCTGGACTGCCCCCAGGCCTGCCTTTCCCACCAGGCAATACAGCATCACAACAAAGAACCCAGGACCCAACCCATGTGAGTGGGGATGGGGAGAAAAAAGCCACTCCCAGACTTCAGGCTCCAACCCAAGCCCAAACATCTACATAGTGATTTTTCATCCCCGGAGCTCGAGCCCAGGTCAGCTGCAGGATTTTTATCCCTGTGTAGATATACCCTTAGATGCCTTTGTGTGTAGATTGAGTAGTATCCCTTTAAAAAGTTTGAGAGCCCTCAAGTGGAGCTTCCTCATATTGTTAATGTTGTGTACAGTGCAAAGACACAACAAGGCCATTGTAAATATTCTGGAGCGCTGCCTTCTGGTCTCAGGTGTTTTTGCAGCACCCTGCCTCAGCTTTTCTTCACCCAGGAGCTGATCAATAAGTCCACCAATGACTGAGTCATATAACAAGACATCTTCTTGAGGACTAGTGTATTAATACACAGTCTCTTTTACGCCAGTCTCATTCCCTCCTCTCTGAGGTCTATCTTTCTCCTCTGACTTCAAAAGTACCCAACTAAACACATGATTTCCGCTCTCCCTGGCTGCTCCTCTCTCTCTCCCCCTTAGTCATAGTGGTTACCCAAGTCCTTCTACATGGACCTGTGTTCTCTGGACTTTCAGGCAACTATTTTCTGAAGGCTTCCCCAACTACTTTCCTCAGGAGCTTGGCCCCAACTCCTCAGCTGCTTCCTTCAGTCTTTCAGGAGCTTAAGCCTACCTTAAGCCATATACCTCTGCTGCTGCTTTGTCTCCCGCAGCGCTTTCCTGCTGCTCCTGACTGTCTTTTCCCAGTAAACTCTCATTCTCCTGTCCTCTCTTCCTTGCCTTATAAAGCCCAGGTATCTTCCTTTTCAATCAATCAGTAACAGACAATTGGTCACAGCCATATTGAGGGTTCTTTGAAAATCTATCTTAAAATATTCACAATCTTCCTCTTCCCTGCCATGGACTATAGTGTAGAACTAAAAGTCCTGTATCAAAAAACATCTGTCTTCTGTTTCATCTCATTGTCGGGTCTTGATTAGGTCTTGTCTGGTCTATAAGGCATAACTATGTTTGGACTCTAGCATGTAGCAACACTATGTTGTAAACAGGTCCTCCACCGGGATTAATATTGTAGCATAGATGAGCCCTAAGTGTCTCTGAACTAGTGTCATCTCTACCAGGCAGGCCAAACACAGCTTGGGGCAACAGCCAATTCCTTAAACCTTGCATCCCTTTCTGAAGAACGACACACAAATCTTCTCTGGGCTGGTAATCTTGCATGTGGAAGTCACACATACGTCCTACGGATGGCTGTGGTAGTTTGTTCATAAGAAATACTTTGAGCTTTTTGGTTACATTTTATAATAAGGGTACTGTAATTATAGTCCCCTTATAATTTCCAGAGGCAGGTATAAATATGCAGGCAAGAATCAGTCTAGAGATAATGAGGTTAGTTCAATCAGGGAGGATGAGGCCCTCTTCTAGCAGTTGAGGTGTGAACACCTAGGGAGGAGAAACTGCTTTTGTAGTTGGCTAACCATTCACAGTCTTTGTTTAATCCTGAGCTGATTGTGTCAAATTTGCAAATGAACTGAAGTTCAGCAGTTTCTCTTTGGAGTCTGGTCCTAAGGTTTTCTGCTGTAGGATGGCTACCTTTAAATCTGCTATTGTGTGTCCAGGGAGGTTGAAGTGTTCTCCTACAGGTTTTTGTATATTGCCATTCCTAATATCTGACTTGTGTCCATTTACCCTTTTACATAGGGATTGTCCAGTTTGGTTGATGTACATAGCAGAGGGGCATTGCTGGCACATGATGGCATATATTACATTGGTGGACATGCAAGTGAATGAACCGGTGATGTTGTGGCTGATCTGGTTAGGTCCTGTGATGGTGTCGCTGGTGTAGATATGTGGGCAGAGTTGGCATTGAGGTTTGTTGCATGGATTGGTTCCTGAGTCAGAGTTACTATGGTGCGGTGTGTGGCTGCTGGTGAGAATATGCTTAAGGTTGGCGGGTTGTCTGTGGCCGAGGACTGGTCTGCCTCCCAAGGCCTGTGAAAGCGAGAGATCGTTGTCCAGCATGGGTTGTAGATCACTGATGATGCGTTGGAGAAGTTTTAGCTGTGGACTGTAGGTGATGGCCAGTGGAGTTCTGTTGGTTGCTTTCTTGGGCTTGTCTTGCAGCAGGATGCTTCTGGGTACACGTCTGGCTCTGCTGGTTTGTTTCCTTATTTCCTCATGTGGGTATCATAGTTTTGAGAATGCTTGGTGAAGATCTTGTAGGTGTTGGTCTCTATCTGAGGGGTTGGAGCAAATGCAGTTATACCTCAGCGCTTGGCTGTAGGCGATGGATAGTGTGGTGTGTCCAGGATGGAAGTTGGACGCATGAAGGCAGGCATAGCGGTCGGTGGGTTTTCAGTGTAGGGTGGCGTTAACATGACCATCACTTATTTGTACTGTGGTGTCTAGGAAGTGGACCTCCCGTATAGAGTGGTCCAGGCTGAGGTTGATGGTGGGGTGGAAGCTGTTGAAATTGTGGTCCAGATGATGAAGATGTCATCAATGTAGCGTAGGTAGAGAAGGGGCGTGAGTGGACGAGAGCTGAGGAAGCGTGAGGAATTATTTCAAATTTGGTGACAGTATATACTTCCAGACCAGTGGCACCGCTATGGGCACCCACATGGCCCCACAATATGCCAACATTTTTATGGCTGACCTGGAACAACGCTTCCTCAGCTCTAGTTGGTATAACTTGGAGAAAGAGCAGAAATAGGACATATACAGGACTTGTTTTTTTTCCATAGATGAGTTACTGTACAGTAAGCAGAGAACAGGTAGTCAGATCATTTAGCGAACAGTTCAAAATAAAAAGCCTAAACATGAATGATGACAGTGATGAGGAGCCTTCAAACAGTGGCACAGTGAAAAAGAAAAAGTATTTTTGCTGTTTTAATGACAAATGGTGCAATGCAAATGCATTCAAAAATTGGCTTTGCAAAATCAACATGGTTACAGCAGAATGCATTCTATGTCATCAAGGGGTTTCGGTGAAAACCGAGGGAATACAAGTGCTGACCAGCTACGCAGAGAGCATAAAACACAAGGAATCAAGGAAACAACAGAAAAGAATGCCACTAATCAGGTTTTTTTTTTAACCAAAAGAGACTCATCCCAAGAAAATCTGGTGACCTTGGCTGAAGTGGGGTAAGTTTACCACAGTATTTCGCACCATTTAAGTTATGTAAGCCAAGACTCTGCAAACAAAATGCTTCCAAGATTTTTACTTGATTCGGAATTGTGAGAAAAATGTCTTGTGGACGGATGAAAGCAGCCAGCATGACAGAGGGTGTTTTGGCACCAAAATCACAAGAACTTTTGCCTAAGGACTTGGATGTGCACATTTTTTTTCAGTTGGATCTGATGCCTCCAACAAGGGAAATAAGAAATTCTTTCCAGTAACAGTGTGTTATTTTTTTGTGATGGGGAATTAAATATGGCTTGCTTGATTTTTATAATGACAATGACAGGACAAGTGAGGCAATTGCGACATGGATCTCCAATATTCTACAGGAGAATGGTCTCAGCATTGACAAAGTGTCTCCTTATGTGACTGACAATGCCTCTGTGAAGTTTGGGAAACACAGGTCAGTGTATCAGAAACTCAAACAGCTTCTTAATGACCGACTGATACAAGTGGGCTCAAATGTCCTGCAATCCACAATTGCCTCCAAGATGGGATGTGAGGGCTTTGAGTTTTGATGTAGAAACACTCATCCTCAAAGTATACAGCGAGTTTTCCTCCTTGGCCAAGAAGACAGAGTCTCTTATGTCCTTTTTCGAGTTTGTTGAAATGGAATACAAAGATGTGCATCGGCACATACCAACAAGGTGGCTGTCACTTCTGCCCGCTATTGAACGAGTACTACAAAGCTGACCAGCACTGAGGGAATAGTTCTTGTCAGAGGGGGATGAAGAATGTATCAAGATTGTGTGGGAAGCATTCAGTGAGGAAGAACACGAGTCTCTCCCTCTTTGTTATGTTTACTTTCTGTACAACCTGATGGGAATGTTTCACGATGCTGTGAAAAAACTGGAATGTAACAATGTCACCTGCACAGAACTGCACGGTGTCATGGAAGGCGTCCGTTAAAACAAAAGAGAAGAAGAGAGGACAAATTCTATGGAAGGCCAGCCCAAGGCATTTTGGGCAACATCTCTCCATCTGACAACAGAAAATTCAGAGAGGAAGCGGATAAGACCTTGACACAGAGCACTGAATACCTGGAGAAAAGGTCTGATTTTGAAACATTGTTTTTCAAACAAATGGCAGTGCGCTCACTTGACAACGATGTGAAATGGTCCGATTTTGAGACTCTCGGTACAGCACTCTGCATCGAGATTGACATTGACATGCTGTTTGATAACTACTGTGTTTTACCGCAATCAAGAGAAGAGATTGTCTCAAAGGAGCAGAAAATAGATCAGAGAGGGGCTGAGGTTTTCAGACAAATGCCATAGAGTGATGACAGCCAAATTTTGAAATTGATCTCTTTTGCACTTTCCATTCCTGTATCCAATGCCTACTGCGACAGAGTTTGATGGCACAACTGTGGAGCAAGGACTGAAACAGACTGAGCAATAGCATCATGAAAGCAGAGCTGCAGGTGCAATTGAACTTCAGTATCCTGTGCAGACATGCATGAGTTCTTAAAAAAGAATCTGGAGTTGCTTAGAGCAGCAAGAGGCCAGCTGAAATACAGACTTAAAAAAAAGGAAGCCAAGAGAAAAAACATTCTGCAGGCGACCCTTTTTTAGGGTAAAAACATAACATTTAATTATAATTAATGAAGTATTTAAGTATGAAGGTTGAAAGTTTAAAGCTATTCATTGTTGTTGCTCTGTAGCTAGCAAACTAATACTCAAAATGATGGGTAAACAGGTAGAAATTCAATATTGCTTTGAAATAAAATGATCATATCAAGAGTAACATTAGCTAACGAATACATTATTGAGACAACCTAAACCTCCAACCCAAAGCCTGCACCCCATCCTGCATTCCAATCCCCTCCCCAAGACTGGTGAAAGTGAGTGAGGGTGGGGGAGAGCGAGCGACAGAGGGAGGGGATGGACTGAGCGAGGGTGGGGCCTTGGAGAAGGGCCGGGGCCTCAGGGAAGGGGCAGAGCAGGGCAAGAGTATTTGGGTTTATTCAATTAGACAGTTGGCAACCCTAATGGGGAGCCCTGGACCCTCCACTTGCCCTGGGTGGCACGCCCCAGGGGGCAGGGACATGGGTGGTGGCTGCTCTTGGCAGGGCCGCCCAGAGGATTCAGGGGGGTCTGGGGTCTTCGGCAGTGGGGGGCCCCCACTTTGGCAGTAATTCGGCAGCAGGGGGTCCTTCCACTCCGGGACCCGCCACCAAAGTGCCCCAAAGACCCACGGCAGGAGCCCCCCGCCGCTGAATTACCGCCGAAGACACAGCACTTCAGCGGCAGGTCCCGCTACGGCAGTAATTTGGCGGAGTGAGGTCCTTCCGCCCTGGGGTGGAAGAACCTCCCACTGCCAAAGACCCAGAGCGGAAGAAGCTCCAGGGGCCTGGGCCCCATGAGAGTTTTCCGGGGCCCCCGGAACAAGTGAAGGGCCCCGCTCCAGGGGCCCCGAAAAACTCTTGTGGGGCCCCCTGCGGGGCCTGGGGCAAATTGCCCCACTTGCCCCCTCCTCTGGGCAGCCCTGGCTCTTGGGCCTCCCTATCCTCTACCAAAGGCAGGTGGAGGATCCAGGGCTCCTCAGAGCAACCCAGGCTCCCTGGGAGGCTCTTACTATAGGCCGGATCCGGCCTCTGACCTGGCTGAGGGGGCCCAACTCCCAAGGGGGAACAGGAGGAGCAGGGAGCAGGGCCACAGTTCTGGCATCTGTGCCTCCCCACACACACACTTATACCGAGGTTCCAGTGTTCCTGAGGAGGCCCTCAAATTAGCCGGGGCCCCATGGGCCCATGGATTAATCCACCACTGCCTTTATGACACAAACACGTGTGTTTTAAAATCTTCCACCACCTTTATCACAGCACTGCAGAAAACTGTGACTAGCTAGATAACAGCAATGGCCATGGAGTGAACTCTGTCCTTAATGAGAAGTTAACTTCAAAGCCTAGTTGGAACTATTTAAATTACTAACATTACTTTGGAATGACACAGAGAAGAGATCTGTATCAGCTTGAAAGCTTGTCTCTTTAACCAGCAGAAGTTGGTCCACTAGAAGATATTACCTCACCCACCTTGTCTCTGTGGCTGACACAGCTACAGCACTGCAAACATTATTTTGGAATGGCACTTTAGAAACAAAGACTTGAGTGGAGCTGAGTGGCTTTAAAAGTAATCTTTATCCCTGCTCCCTTGGAGGTGAAATGCCTATTTTAGACATGGGCTTTCCAAGCTTATTAGACTCCTTTTAGTGTTTTGTCAGGCCACAGCCCAGAAGAGCATCACACCTCTATTTAAGAAATCACAGTGAGTTACATTGATCTTTCGTGTTGTATGCTGATCTGAGAGATTGGCATATAATATTATACATTTTCCTCACTGTTTGCAGTTGGCAAAAAATGGGTATACCCTAACCTTCTGAAAAAGCAAGTCACTTCACTTCGTTCTGCCTCTGTTTTCTTTCTCATCCTCTTAATGTCTTGTCTCTTTAGATTGTAAGATATTTGGGACAGGGACTGTCTCTTATTCTGTGTCTGAACAGTTAGCACAGTGGGGCCCCAGTGTTTGGATGTGGCCTCTAGGCACTACCATAATAAGTAGTAATAACTAGAAAATTATGCATCGACTGACTATACACATACCTTCTACTACACTCTTGTTCTCCTGTTCCTTTTTAATTTTGTTTATTTTTTAATTAAATAACAAAACTAGATTACATTTATACAGCATAAATACCAAGGCATTTTACAAACCAAATCCGTTCAACAAGATGAACAGCAAGCTGCACAATAGTGGGGAATGTGGATACTTGATACTCTGGTCAAGTGTAACAGAAGAAACCTCTGTTCTGACTGCTGCAGGATTTTTAATGTTAATGCAGAACAGATATCTGAAAGTCCCCTGCACAGTAAACTGCATGATTTTCAAGAGTGTGTTAACCCAGCTGTAAGCTGGACTTCTGCTTTCCAAGAGTTTACATAGTCAAACCTGACACCTAGATAGTTAAGCTATCCCCCTCATTGCCAAGGTCTGAAGGAGAATAATGACCCTCCTATCTGACCTGATTACTAAAGACAAAGCTCAGTTGTGTCCACATAATATTTTTTCTCACAACACAAGCATGAGTCAGCCATGTTTGCGCATCTACTGCCACACTACCAAACATATTTGCACCAGTGCATTCAGGGGCGGCTCTAGCCATTTCGCTGCCCCAAGCACGGCGGCATGCCAGTCACCGGGAAGGCGGCAGATGGCTCTAGTGGACCTCCCGCAGCTGGCGACTGGCAGAGCGCCCCCAGCGGCGTGCCACCCCAAGCACGCTTGGCGTGCTGGGGCCTGGAGCCGCCCCTGAGTGCATTCTGAGGAAATCTGAATAGCTATCAGAGGATGTGTCTCAGAGGAACAGAGTACCCAGAGGATATGCAGGCAAAACCACACAAAGGACAATGCACTCGGGGATGTCCTACCCTGCCCAGAGAACTGGGAAGAAGGCAGACTGACCAAACCAGTTACACAGGCATAGTTAGGGATCCTGCCCACCTGTAAAAAACTTTCACCAAACCAGTCATAGGAAGACACTGTGAAGCTTAACACTTTGGCATGGTCAAAATGCTTTTCACAGCCATGATTGGTAATAACTGAATATTAACCATGTGGCATTGTTAGCATCAACTGATTATATTACTAACTGATTATAAACTTGCTTAAAAGTTGCAGTATAGACATGGATATCCCACTTTACAGACATTTCAAATTATTAGAATTTCCATGTTTTTGTGGGTTTAGTTCTTAATATAAATATCAATTAAATTCTTTTTTTTTTAATTTAGCTGTATCATATGTAGCAGCTATTCGCTTTTTGGGAGAGGGAGGAGATGGATTCTTTGACAAAACCAGATCAGATAACAAAACAAATCTGAATTAGTCAAAGTTGAACTGAATCATCACAAAGCATTTCTGCTATAAGGGAATGCTTAATCTAGGGAAATGATTCACTGCTGACAATTTCCTACTGTCAGTCATTAAATCACCATTAAATAAAAAAGAACCCCAGGAAGCTCGGTTAATAATGTCTTAACAACAAAAGTGGAATATAGTTATAAATTGCTAAGTTTAGAGCAGTGAAATGCAAAGTTCACAAGTGGACTGTACTTTGAAGGTCACACCAGCAATCTGAACTATGAACTCTGTGACTTATTAAGGAATGACTTTAAAGAGGGGGAAAGGTGATTTCTGTCTTTGCAGAGCAAGTAGTTTCTAAATGTACAAAATTAGAATTACTTTCAGTCAGTAAAAGTACCTGAGATCTAAAATCAAATTTTAAAAGATTGTTTTGATCAGATGAAATGAAAAATTAGGCTCCCCAAAATAGCAAAGAATCCACAATTTTTGTATATTTTGTATAAAGATTGCTAAAAATAATGTCCTCTGACATCACTTATATTGGATTAATGCCTGCAGTATGCATTCGGACTAACATTTTAAAACAGACCTATTAAATTAATTATGTCACTTTTTACACTATAAAATATAAATCTAATCTGCATCTCAATACTGTGAAATCAGACCTCAACAGGGTTATTCATTATGTCAAAATGCTGTAAATTCAAGGTCTCTGTTGCCCCTCTGTCATACTGTGAAGTGGTGTTGGCAGCAGCACATTTTTAGTACTGTAATTTATTAACCTCAGATGTGTTGTACTATGAAATGAAAGTCACAGAAAGGAGGCATTGAGAAAGTTATACATCCATGCATATTGTCACAGCAGAGAAGTTTCCTGTTGTACTTTTCTTGCATCCCGCATTCTGATTATTTTTTTCCTCCTGATAATTGCCAAGTCTCACATATTTTGGAGATACATTTCCTTGTTTTGGTTTAAATTTTAAGGCAGTTTTTAAAACCTCTCCCTCTCGTGGGGGATGATTTTATTGTGCACATTTCAAAGAGGCATTTAAAATCTCCCTAAGGATTTTGTACCTCTCGCTAAATCAGTCAGAGCTCAACATAGCTCTGAATACATAGTTTATAGGCCAGTGTCCTGCCCTGAACACTTGCTATTCAGTAGACTGAGAATTTGTATAACTAGGGCAGCAGCCATGATGTAGGAGGATCTTGTTAGAATGCAGCACTTAGCACTGAGCAAAACACACATTCATTCTCTGGTAATTGTACTCCAGCTCTGCTGCTGCTGAAATAACCTGTTTTTCATTGTAATGTGTCACTGATCATGTCCTTAATAATAACCTGACTTTTCCTTTGTGTCTTCTAGGAAAATCACATTTATCAGCCACCTTTGCATTTGACTGTTGTTCTTTTTCCTGCCAGATCAAAAAGAACATTCCAGAGTCACAAAAGCTCTAACAAGAGAAGCATTTCCTCTGTCTGTGACAACTTGGTACCAGCGATGGCCTAATTTAAAGATGGCTTGGAAACCTAACTTTGTAAGTATTTTATTAGCTATTGTTATTAATCATTTTATTCCTGGAGGGGTCCACTTCATCCCATTCGCCTCTGCTCCTCTACACAGCCCTCAAAATACAATATTATCATGAAATGCCAAATTACAAGGTCTGAGGTTTCTTCTGCTGTTGTCTGAGTGCATTTATAAGGAAGCAGAGAACAGTAAG
The DNA here is from genome assembly GCF_025201925.1 of Gopherus flavomarginatus. NCBI lineage: Eukaryota > Metazoa > Chordata > Testudines > Testudinidae > Gopherus > Gopherus flavomarginatus. The sequence goes on from NC_066621.1 coordinate 139,993,416, forward strand.
ACAGAGAAGCGATTTGTGTATTTAATTGGCATGATAATATCTCTAAAATGCCCATATAATCCCTGCTGCTTTTACATTATTTGTATTATACAATAACAAAAATATTGAATTCCTACTTTATTAGGAGCCTTCAAAAACCCTAATGCTGGCCATGCTTGGTGCCATTTAGGAGGAGTGGAAGAGAACATGGCATTAGTAGTAGCAGATGGCAATTGAGATACTTGGTTAGAGGGAGTGGAGGGTGGGAAAATGGGCTGAATGCCCTTTACAAGATTAATATTTTTTAAATGAGCTCCCAACTCCTAAAGCTGGCCCCACTCAATGCTTCTGTCCCATCAGGATGGGAGCTAGCAATATTGGTGACAGGAATAGTAACTGTCTGCAAGAAACAGGGGTTGTACCTTTTCCTGGGCTTTGCTTTTATCAAAATCAAGACCCCATACCCTGAAGACAGCTCTGCTCGTTTGTCCAGTAAGGAGGAAAGTTAGTGGTAATGGAGACTGTTTTTGTGGCAGGGTGAATTGGAGATTCATGCCTTTTTGTGGGGTCAGGCCCTGCTCAGTGCCACATTCCCATCAGAACTGAGTTGGCAGCAATAAGGACAATAACTATGTATGTGACAGGGAGAACTGGGTGTTCATGCCCCTTTCCTGGGAAGTGGCAGAGATAGGAGGCCGCATACCTGTTTATGGGGTTAACATTTTAAACCCCACTCTAGATGGATTCCTTATTGGCTGAGCAAAATGAGGCGAGACTGAGCTTGATAACATTTCTCTGTTGGTACAGAATGCAGTAACTTTTGGACCCTTCATTCAATCCCAAAATGTCAGGGAATGTTATAGAAATCAATGGCCAAAGTCCTATTGATTTTGAGGAAAACTGGAAAGTGGGACATGCAGAGCTCCTTCTGTCTGATTTGCAAACCCAGCAGTTTCATTCACCTTTGTAACTTTCTAGAGATCAAAGAATTGGTTGACAGCAGCCATCAATACCTTCCAGCATAACAACAGCCCCATCTCAACTGTGTTCATCATCCCCATAGTTTAAAATGTTGACACTGATTTATCTCCCAGACAGAAAGAGGGGGGAAGGAGGGTTGGAGGAACAGGGGGCACATAGGAGTCCCTGGCACAGGGAGAGAATAATCTTGGTATGGGGAAGGAGAGAATAGAGAGCCCTTGGCATTGGAGGGAAGGGGGTCATACTGCCCTGGCATTTGACAGAGAGAGGGATGGAGGCACACACGGAGTCTTTGTCATCGTCAGGAACAGAAGAATAAGAGACATGGGAGAAGGGGCACATGGAGCTCTTGCCATGGGGGATGAGGGGGAAGGAGATGAAGGAACGGGAGGGGCACAGAGCCCCGCCTGGCATAAGGGCTGGGGCAGAGATTGCAGGGAGGGGTATTAGAGGCTAACAGACAGGGGTTAGGGGGATGCAAGGAGCCCCTGGCAGGTGCACTGAGCCCAGCCTACAGAAGCAAGGAAATGGACAACTTCTAGTATAAAGAACAGGAGTACCTGTGGCACCTTAGAGACTAACAAATTTATTTGAGCATAAGCTTTTGTGGGCTACAGCCCACTTCATCAGATGCATGCAGTGAAAATACAGTAGGAACATATATATATATATATATATATACACACACACACACACACACACAGAGAACATGAAACAGTGGGTGTTACCATACACACTCTAATGAGAGTAATCAGTTAAGGTGAGCTGTTCCAGTGAAGTGGGGTCTAGCCCATGAAAGCTTACGCTCAACTAAATTTGTTAGTGTGTAAGGTGCCACAAGTACCCTTGTGCTTCCCCGGGATACAGACTAACACAGCTGCTACTCTGAAAACTCTCTAGTATTTACAGGGTGGTGAACAGCACCATTTCTGCGCTCTCGGCCACAATAGGGACCAAAGAGGCCAGCTACCCAGCCCCTCCCCCACTAGACACACAGCCCTGGCCCGGCTGTTTGAATGACTCATTCTTTTCTCTCCCGTCCCCACCCCCCTTCTCTAATTCTCGCGAGCTTTGGCCACTATAGACGCGATGTCCTTTAGGGCGCTGGGGGGAGGGGGGAAAACGGACTGATTGACAGGAGCGGCAGCCAATAACTTAGGCGGACGGCGAGCCCTGCACTAATGGTGGGGCGAGGGAGGCGCGCTCCGCCGCTGGCTGATTGATCCCAGCCGTGGCGTCGCTCAGTTGGAGCGAGAACATTCTAGAGGTGAGTGCGCGGCAGCCATTGCAGGGGCAACCGGGAACCGTCCCCTTCGGCTTCCGTTGCGCCCGCCCCTTCCCTTCCCAGGTGACGCCGTTAACGGTGCCCTGATTGTGTCTCCCCTGCAGATTGACTGGCGCCGCCGCTGCTGCTGATTCCGCCCGCCCCAGGACGTTCGGACCCGGCGGCTGCGGCGCCCGCCCTCCCTCCGCCCGGATATAAGCGCCCCTCGGCCCCGTTCTCCTTACACACTCGGCTTCGTCGCAGCCCGGGGCGAGCAGCGTTGGGTTTATGTCTTTATTGGACGAAAACGGTGAGTGGCTGCGGGGGGGGGGGGTAGCGAGGCGCGCTGTGAGGGCAGCGCGTGTGGGGACGTGGGTGAGGGTCCCGGGGGTGGGCGGGTGATTGAGGTCCGGGCAGCCTGGCGGGGGTGGCTGAGGTACTCTAGTGCGGGGGTAACAGGCGGCGCCGCTTGTCCCAGTCGGGTGGTCTCTTCCCGAGTCCCCACGCGACGAGGCAAAATGGCGGCGGCTGGGGCCGCGCCTCGTGATTGGGGGCGGGGGGGAGAGCGAGCTGTGTGGCGCAGTTAGAAATCCGCAGCGCGGGGGGAGGGGGCTGCACTTCGGGGGTTACGTGGCGGGGGGGGGGTCCTGCCTGAGAAGCCGCGGAGGCCCCCGCATGCGCGATTGGGGCGGTTCTCCCCCATTTTCTGGTTAGGGCTGACTCAGTGCTTAAGTGCTGCATTTATGAGTCATCCCAGAGCTGAGGGGGGCGGTTCGGCGGGCGGGAGGGAGGCTGCTCGCTCAGTGCGACGGGCTCGGGGGCGGTGTCGTGCGGTGGGTGGCGGCTTCGGTCGCCAGCAGACAAAAGCAGCGTTGTGGAGGAGGCCACTTTTCTGTCTTCCTCCCCCGACGTACCTGGTTCCTCCATGCTTCCGCAGCCACGTGCGTAGGCCACATGATGGCTGCTTTTAGAAGTGCTGCGGAAAGCAGTGCCACCTCTGATAGTTCTCCTTCCCCACCCCCAATAAAGGGCTCCTTGTAGCTGCTCTGGGGCAAAACTAAGCCGAGTGCTATTGATCAGATCCTGTAGATCAAGTAGTGTAAGATGATCCTTGCGTTTTACAATGCAGAGGACTTATAAAGATAGTAGTAGCACTTTCTGAAGTTGGCTTTCACTCCATGGATTTTACAGGCGTCCCAGGGGAGAAGAGCTGCTTGCTATATTGGAAACGGGGAGATGTGGGCACAGTTAGGTGTTCCCTAACCCTGAGGAAAACAAAGGGAGCATTATTTGTGTCAAAACAAGCTAATACCTTTATGTCCCCTACTACACCTCAGGGTTCACACTTAACTGCCTTTCTTGATCAGTGACTGTAAATGACTTCCAGTTACTGCTACTGACTAAGTATTAGGGAACAGTATGTTCAGTATTGAAAAGTACATTCTTGTACAAAATACTTCAACTATAATGGTAACAAAGAGCACATTTCTATCCAAATAAGTTACCTAAACACCTCCAGTTGAAGTAACAGTGGTAGCATGTACAGTATTCTAAAGAACTGGTAAGAATAAACTTGTCTCAAGTGCAGTATCTGCCTAAATGGCTAAAGTCAGTATTTAATCAGTACAGCTTAGAAACTGAACTGTAAATGTACAGCAGAAGTGATGCAATAATAGGGTTCTTCTGAGAGTTGAGGGAAGAATTGGGCAGTTAATGAACATGTGTGTGCCACAGAAATAGGAAGTCTAGAAATGCAAAACATCTTAAATATTTGGGGGTGAGAGGGGGATATGTGCTAAATCAAAGGTGCAGAAGGAAATTGCTGTAGACGCATAATGGGGCTGCTACACTTAAGCGATCTTATGGGTGGAAAGAACCACTGGTTAATATAGCCACTTAAATTCAGGAGAAAAGCAAGATGTTGGCAAACCATAACACTTTAGCAAACTATACTGTCACTTCTATATTGCCAAAAACATTGCTTATTCATCTTGTAGATAGGTATTTCAGAGTGTTCTGGTTGACTACATACAAATAAGCCACACACTTCAATTTAAAATGAGCATATTCAGTTATACCATAACTAATGATTTGAGGGCTGTTGTTTTTCCTTGCCTCTTTCTTCCAAGGCAGTTGAACTTTCACCTCTTGTGACTCTAATAGCAAGGCTGTTATGTGACCTTCTGTGTCAGGCAAAGGATTGCAGATTTAGCCCTTTGTTATGCCCACTTCTCATTAGGGGGACAAATTAGAGTGGGCTACAACCCTCTAATTAGTAACCTGGCCCTAATTGGGGAGGGGGATACAGCTGCTGTCTTATTAGCCTGGGGCTGCATAAAAACCTCAGGGGAAGGAAACCAGGGGAGAGCAAGAGGAAAGGAAAATAGCTCTGCTCCCTCCTGCTTGCAGAAGGTGAAAACTTGTATGTGGTGTGAACAAGCCTGCAAATAAAGTGCACCAGTGGTTACAAAACCCAGGGTCTCAGACTGACTTTGAGCCTAGCAGAACTTTTTACATGGTAAACTCATTCTTTACCTGTCTCAATATGCTCTAGTTGAAAATTGGGGCAGGAGGGAACTTGCACCATATGACAAGTCAGCATTCTACAGAACTGCAGATGTTAACATGTAGGGCTGAGGAACTGCTGCTGTAATAATGATACAAATTGAGACTACATAGTCAAACATAACTGACTTCATACATAGGAAACTCTTCAGACCAGCAGAAATAAGTCTACTTAGAGAATATAACTAAAATATCAGATCCAAGAACTATTAAATAGTGTCCTGCAGCATAAATATACTTCATGGAAAGCTTTCAGCTGAACTTTTTTTCTTTCTAAAACACTTGCAGAGCTGTTGCGCAGCCATTGGTACCTGTATTGGGGGAACATAGCATACAAGCAAGAACCTTACAGCCTCAGTGGCGAAAACTTTTTCATGTCAGAGACCGAGAACTCTTGCAGTCGTTTATGTCATCCCGTCTTCTCCAGACAGAAGATACCAAAAAGCTGCAATCAAAGATCTCTTCATCTTATTGATAAAGCTACTAATAAGACAAAATGTCTGTCAATGTCAACCGCAGTGTTTTGGATCAGTTCTATCGCTACAAAATGCCCCGTCTGATTGCAAAGGTAACTTTCTAAACTCTGATCAGAATATAAGCACTATTTATATAGAGCTTTTTATCAGTGTGTCTCT